>NC_048233.1:33418712-33718712 GCF_002007445.2 Ailuropoda melanoleuca
CGTGGGGCTCGATCCCATAACGCTGGGATCACGCCTTGAGCCGAAGGCAGACGCTTAACCGCTGTGCCACCCAGGCGCCCCTACTTGAAGTTTTTTTTTATTCCTATTAATCTAACTAAATATCTTTCTCAGATACTTATTTTCTTTTTTTCTCCTCTTTCTCATTTGAATCCCATTGTTCTCCTATCCTACTCTTTAGTTTGGGATAATAGCATTTATAGTGACACAAGAAATCACTAAGTTCAGTCTCCCATACCCTGAGGTTCTTGCTAAAATACTTCCTGTGATAAATTTACTATATCACAGTCCAGTCCTTCCATCTTTGTATAGTTCTTTTTTATAAGACAATTAAAATCTTTTCCTGTAACATCTATGTAATACTAGTTACTTGTCTTAGAGCCATAAAAATGTTTCACCTTTTATGTATTTGAAGAGTACCATTGCAGTCTTCTTGTTTTTTTCTGCCTTGGTTTTTAAACATATTTAGTTCCTTCAGCTGTTCCTTTTATTTGACATGTTTTCAGAACTATGCTTCCTTAATTTTCTTTCTGTTCCTTTTTTTTTTTTTTAAAGATTTTATTTATTTATTTGACAGAGACAGAGACAGCCAGCGAGAGAGGGAACACAAGCAGGGGGAGTGGGAGAGGAAGAAGCAGGCTCACAGCGGAGGAGCCTGATGTGGGGCTTGATCCCATAACTCCAGGATCACGCCCTGAGCCGAAGGCAGACGCCTAACCGCTGTGCCACCCAGGCACCCCTCTTTCTGTTCCTTTTAAGTTGTGATGCCAGAAGTGAACTTTTATTTTATCAGCCGCATTATATCACTGGCCCTTACTGAGACTGTAGACAATTGAAACCTAAGCCATTTTCATATATATTACTATTAAACAAAATGCCCTTCAGCCTGTACTTTTTTTTAGATGCAATTGCTTGTGTGTAGTTTATACATTAAAAGAAATCAAAGAATGCTAAATTTCATCTAATTAACTTTCGATTATTATTCTCTTCTATAGAGGTCTTAATATCTCATATATTGATCCTGAATACTTGCAGCAGATAAAAATAGCTTTGTTTCATCAGCAAAGGAAATACGCTTTGTGTTTTGTATTAGTCATTAATAATTATCTTGAGTAGCATGCAGCCAAATATAGAAACCTCTAGAGACCTCTGTCTGTGGACCTCAGCCATTAATCCACATTGTTTTCTATCAGTTGTGATCCCCCATCTTGTCTTCCTTTTCTCTTGGGGATTTCATGGAAGACTTTGTCAGGTGCTTTCTTGAAAATCTTAAGTTAGAAAGCATTTCCTTCATTAAAAGAGCAACATAAAGATTGCCTTGAGTTGTTTTGTAAATCCATTGTGGCTCCTAGGGATGATTATTTAAATACATAGAACTACCTCTTTGTTAATTCCTTTTAAACATTTGTCTATGGATTAATGTCAAATTTATCACTGATGCTTATACATTAATTAGTATAATCAGTGTGACATTTTGGTAGAATTTTAAAACTATCATTACTACAGAAGATTTGCAAGTTTATTGTTTTGGTGGTCTGTATCTGTTTTTCTGTAGTTCTGACTTCGGGCCCAGCATCCCTTTATTTTCTTGATATCAGCAGCCATTATTAAATATATTTATTTAATTCTTTGTAAGACTATTTATATAGAAGAAAATGTTACAGAAAGATTATTATTCATTAGTGTTTAGTCCTTTATGAAGGCATATCTGCTAAAATAACTGAAAACGTACAAGAATTAAAAATACATTTTGAGAAGAGTGTATTTGGGGGATAGTCTCCATTTTTGAACTTCAATGTAATGGGAAAAGAGACATATCTTAAGACTTTTGACTGTGAATATATTTGGAAGTCCACATGAGTTTTTGGATTATAGCTGAAATTCCAATAAATTTAGTGGTTTAATTCTGCCTTTACAAAGAAGGCTTCTTTGGTGCAGGTTTAGAATGTCCATGGTAATAGAAGTCAGATCATGGATATTTTAGGCATTAGGAAGGGAGGATAAATCCATTCTCTTGGCGATCGAATATCATAGCGTTTCCTGGTTTGGAAGTCACTGTATTTGTATTCAGTACTCATAAGGTCTTTTATTCATCAAAGATATATTGTACATAAATGGCTTGCCAAGACGGATCCAGTCTTTACCCTTTGAGTCTAAGGTCTGGTTAGGGAGACAAACCAGACATTCAATAGGAATAGATATGTTAGGTGATAACTGAAGGGTGAGTAGAAGTTGGTGGAAGGATGTGAGTGGAAGAGGATTATTGGGATGAGCTGTATCATGTGAAGAGATCCTGAACTATAATTTAATATTTTCCTAGATGATCTTGGACTGTAATTGATCCAGTTTAATGTGCTGTTGAATTATTCTACAATATATTGTTCTTATTTGAGAATCTGTTGTTTACTCACAAGCAAGCTTTGGCTGTGAGTTTCCTGGGTGAATCCGAGGAGTACAGTTGGCTTTTCTGGCATCAGAATGATTGAGGTTCTAAAACAGTAATCAACTAATGATGTTTCCATATATGTTGGCATTTATAGCATCCATGTTTAGGGACTTAGTATGATCTGTCAGTACCACACATTCAGAAAATGTACAGTTAGTATAGTGTTTTATTTATATTTTTAAAAGCAAGCCCATGTGGTTTTACCCTGATGTATTAAAATGAGAATTCTGTTTAGAAGTGTACTTCCAAATATTCATAGTTAATACCCCTTTACTTCAACTTGTTACATCTCTAATCTCCTAAAGATGATTGTTTTGGAGAGGAGGTGGCACAAGCTTTCTGTACCCCTATATCTGGTTTCTTTTTTCTTTTGTTTTTTTGGTGTCCGTACCACAAGAACATTTCTCTTGTGTCCTTTCCATCTTCTCTTTCAAACCTTCTTGACCAGGAGGTCTCTGGGAAATCATGTTCTTTCTAACCAAGAGCCCCAAATTTGCATGTCATTATCTATGATCCAGAAAAATAAATGCTTTCCTTAGCATCTGTGTAGCCACCGTATCTTCATTGGTTCATAATTTCTCTTTCAAAGCTTCAGCTATCAAAAGAGATGTGAATGTCTTACTTGTGCTGTGAAGTTTGTTTATTGATCAGCCTTTCATTCAAAAGTATCTGTTTTGTCCCTGTATGTTAGGCACTGTACCAAGAATTGAAAATTTGCAAGACACGGTCCCTAACTCACTCATCTCTAATGATGTTACTGTTTTTTCCTAGTAGTGTCCTTTGTTCTTCCGTGGATTATCAGTAATTAATAACACTTGATAGGCTTAGATTAGTCTACTTCTGTTCATCATTACTTCCTCAGGAAAACCGTATTTTCAGGAAGAAGATATATTTCTGAAATTTTATTTTATTCAGAATCATCAAATATTGTTGATATTCATATCAGCTATTCTATTCAAAGAGTCACCAAATATTGTTAAATTCTTATAGTACTTCTGAATGTTTGTTGGAACATTAAACTGCTTCTCCAGCTTTGATTTCACCTCCTTGGGAAGAACTTTTTACCTGATCTATGGAACCAGTGTTCCTCTTCCTCTTCTTCCTCCCCATTTATTCTTGTACTCACTAGTACGTTGAGTTGGATTTCAGTTTTAGTACTGCCGCCCTCAGAATTTTCCTTTCCTGGTTTCTTTCTTTCATCCTAATTTGGAGTTTATTTTCTTTAGCATGTTACAGCAAGGGTGTTGAGCCCTTTTGCCCTGCCCTCAAGCAGGGAGTTAGTGTCTGCTTAGTAAGAATACCTGTGAGGTGAATTTGAAGTAATGGCTAAATAGCTAAGGACTAGCACCCTGTCAGTTAAAAGTATAAAGGTATGAACAAAAGAAGTGGATTTAAGAGACATTTGTATTCATAGTGTTGGTTGGAGCCATGTAAGAATAGCAAGCAAGGTTAAAAACGAGGTTAGGAGGAACACACTCACGTTTAGGAAACAATAACCAACAAAGAAGAAAGAGAAGGGTATAGTTAGGAACATGTAGGAGGACAAACAAAGAGGTACAAAAGCATGAAAACCAAATGGCAAAATGTTAAGAAAAAATTTTTATTTTTTAAAAATAATCTATGCCCAGTGTGGGGCTTGAACTCATGACCCCAAGATCAAGAGTTGTATGCTCTACTGACTAAGCCAGCCATGTGCCCCACGAAAAGCTTGTTTTTAAATCATTAAAATGCCGTAATAGAGGACAAGAGGAAAAATCTTTAGTTTTAATATAAACAGATCATTGGAAACTCTGAGATGAAGAGTTTAAGCATAATAGGGTTGCTTCCATTATCTCTTGTTGTGTTAAAAAAAAAAAAACCCTAAAACTTAGAGGGTTAATATAAGCACTTATTTATGAATCTTCAATTTGAGCTGGGTTTAGCTAGGTGGTTTTATTGGTCTGTTAGGATATTATTAAATAGCCCAGCCCTGTTTTCTATGGGTAGGAATCTGTAGGGTGTTTGTTTGTTTGTTTGTTTTAAAGATTTTATGTGTTTATTTGACAGAGAGATAGCCAGCTAGAGAGGGAACACAGGCAGGGGGAGTGGGAGAGGAAGAAGCAGGCTCGCAGCCGAGGAGCCTGATGTGGGGCTCGATCCCAGGACTCCGGGATCACGCCCTGAGCCAAAGGCAGACGCTTAGCGACTGAGCCACCCAGGCGCCCCAGAATCTGTAGTTAAATGTGGCGATTCCTGCAATGTCTCTGAAATTTGGTATTGAAATCAATAAACGGCACCAGTGGTGTGTTGGTACTCTTTAGGGGAACAACACATGATTTGTGGCATTTGCCATGGAGTGAATACTACTATAATGACTGATCTCAGGTTACTGATGTGGAATCCCTGAACTTGGAGTTTGTAAGAGATGCGGACAAGCCACTCTCATCAACTTAATATGAGCCATCGCCACATTCCAGACACTCTTGTAAAATACCAGTGTTCTTATTTCTTGATCTACAAAGAATGGGAGACAAGTTACAAAATAAACACATAATAAGACAGGATTAAGTAAATGGGTGAAGAATTTTTTTGTAAGAAATATGAACATAAAGATAAGAATAAATGCCAGTGTGAAGGCTCTGAACAATTGCTGAGATCAAAAAGCATTTGGCTAAAACAAAGAGGAGAAGTGTTCAGTAATATATAAAAACATCAGCTGCTCAGGAAGAACAGAAATTGTCCTGATAACAGAGAGATGAGTGACCCAGGGGAGAAGGATATTGCATCTTTAACAACATTCTTTTGGAAGTAGGATGGTAATATTTGCATATTTCTTAAAATAGATTTTTTCTTGAAATATTTTTTTTAATGCAGCGTGGGTGCTAATAATGCCAAAACAATTCTCAGGGGGAAAAAGGTAGGATTGGCAATTTGGGATCTCTAATGAAAAAATTTGAAGTGTTAAGGAGTTTCCATCTTATTGGAAAGATATCTATTAGTATATTTAAGCTACTTAAAAAGTTAAGTACACCTGTATCACTAAGAGTTTGCAGGTAAGGAAGCTAACAAAATATTTACAAGATTATAAATACGGGACAATTAGGGATTCTAGCAAGACAGTAATTGTGGATTTGTTTATAAAGAAAATCCACATATGAGAGAGTTTTTATAACAAGAAGTAGCAAGATTTAGTAATGGGCTACTTTGAGAGCAGGTCAGAATGACTCCTTGCAGATAGTTACTGTAAGCCTAGGGAACAGATATGATATACCATGTAAACTTTACCAGTATTCTTTTTGATTTCTAGTGGTGATTCATCTCTCTCTCTTGGTTGTGTGTGTGTGTGTGTGATTCTTGAACCAATCCTTTGCCGACTTCATTAAGATTAGAATAGGTGCTTAAAGTGATGAGTAAGACCTGATCCTTATCTTCAGCTTTTGGTGTCTTATCATATGATCCTGTTTTCATACCTTTCTGCTCCTGTTATCTATGGTTAGCCTAATCTTAACACTTCATTGTTGTTAAACTAGCTTCTAATCTTAAAAACAGAAATTTTCTCCTGTTCTGTTATTACTCTTTAGTGTTGGTTGCTCAGGCACCCCAATTTGGAGGCAGGGTAGGAAAGAGTTTAGGGTCACCAGCAAATGCTCAGAAGTTCCTGTTCTCATCACTCCTACTTCTGGGTTCTTCTCTTGTCACTCCTGGGCACAGAGGTGCTGGTGTTAATTCCTCCTTGCCCACCTTTCCCTAGAGTCCATCCGTGCTGGTGCCTCCTACAAACGGCAGAATGAAGGCAATCCAGGAAGAGGTGAGTTTTGAGCTAGATTTTGATTTGGGATTGTGATGGGGTGGGGGACTTGAATTGATAGAGTTTATAGAAATGGGAAAAGTGTATAACTGCTCAATTAGTCTTTAGTTGGAACCAGAGTTTAGTAGATACAGGTAGTAGGATTTTGAGTTGCTTGTCCGGTCAGGAATAGCCACCTCAAAGGAGATTGAGATTTGTAGAACAAACAAATCTTTGACAGATAGGACCGGACAACAGTAGGATCAGGGGATTTCTTTTTACCTTTTCTGTGCTCTTTCTGCTGCTATCTGTAGCATTGTTTTTCTTTATCTTTTGCTTCTTGCCTGTCCCTGCCCTTCATGCAACAGGTATGTATGAATATATGTGGATATATGATATACCACCTGCTCCACCCTTCAGAATTCCTTTGCTTCTGCACACTGAGAAATCTGCTTAAATTAGCCCTTATGCAGCTAAAATCAGGAAAGATCCTAAGACTACACTTGGTACTATACTTGGCATACCTGTAGTGCTGATGTGTTTGTAAGATTTGGGTAGGAGATTAACAGCTGCTTGTTCTGTGTCTAGCTGCTATGTGTCAGAATTGAGCCTATTATTATGCCTTTAATTAGCATAGTTAGATGTGGTGATTGGTTGAGCTCCTCACCTTTCAAGGAATTGCTTATCTGAATAGAATGGGAGATCACTGTATTTTAAAGATAGAAAAATAATTTATCTTTTCACCTAATTTTTGAGTTTTTATTCTTTTCTTAAAGGACTTGAGCAGGGTAGGCCCTGGTTGTTCAGAAATAAGCTATGATACTTGTACCTCTGGGAGTTTTGGTACAGTGGAATTGACTGACACTGTCACAACATGATGTGGTATTTGCCATATGTAACAGAAATACAGTAGGAATGACTAAATAAACCATATTCTTAGTTATTTTGGGATGTAGTGTTGGTTGGTATCTTTTGACTTTTAAGGTCTACAAGAACTTTTAAACTTACTTAGTGTGAAAGCCTCTTAATGCCACAAGTTAAAAGATTCTGGGGTTATGTCTTTTTATGAGACTGTTGGCGTTTCAGAGGTAGAATACTGTCTTAGAGCAGGAGTTCTCAACCTTAGTACTATTGACAGTTGAGGTTAGATCATTCTTTGTTGTGGGAGGCTGTCCTGTGCATGTGTAGGGTGTTTTAGCAGCATCCCTAACCTCCACTTACTATGTGCCAATGGCACTCTCCCACTTGTGACAATGAAAAATACCTTCACACATTGCCTGTTGTCCCTGGGGAAGTGAGGGGAGTGTCTGCAGAAAGGCCTATGTGGTCAGAAGCCTTGAGCCCTTGGGCAATCTTGACCATAACAAGAAGAGCTTAAGAGGCTTTTTGACTGAAGCTGGCTTTGCTTCGGTTTCAAGGTCGTTTTGTCTCTGCTTTTGCTCTTGACTGCTTTCTTGGCCATAACCCACTGGCTAGTCTTGACCAGCTTCTGTGTCAATCCAAACTTGGTGCCACCTTCTCCTTTTCTCTGTAATTTAATTTTGTCAGGTTTTTTTTTTTTTTAAAACGATTAAGAGCAGAGGATTTATATTTGACACATAATTTAATGAAATGTTTTTCTGTCAGTAACAGCTTTCGGTTATTTTTATGATTATATTTAAAACAATTTTCTCTGTTGAACTGACTAAAGTAATGTTTAGATCTATTTTCTGGCTTAAGTTTCTATAAAAACAGTGGTATACATATTGCACTACATTAGTGTCTGTAGTGATTAAAGATAAGGGTTAGTGACTATCTCACAGATTTATTTTTAACCATTTAACAAATATTTGGGTACTTACTCATACCAGGCGTTAGGATAGTGCTCTAAATTATAGTTTTCTGGTTTGTACTTTTATTTTTTAAACTAAATATTTTGGGAATATCTGCTAGATTTCTTACATGCCCCTCACTTTGAGCTATCATTTAATTAGCTAGTTTTCTTTGTGATATTTATATAATAACTACTTTTGAGTTTTTATTGGTAAAAATTAGCTTTTAGGGACTTAGAGGAGGAAGCATTTATGATTTTAGTCTTTTCCCGTTCTTGAGGTCTTCTCAGTGGTTCTGTGTTTGCTAACTGGCATTAATGTGGCCTAGATTGCCATATATGATGTCTGTTGGTTTTAGGTTATTTGAAATTTTTTATGGTAACCTTGCCTCTGAGAGAGATAGATTTAGATATTAAGGATTTAATTTAATATTGAAGACTTAAGTACTAAAATAAGTGTATGACACCCTCCTCATTTATTTAATTACAAAATGACCCTAATTAAAAACAAATGAGCTAGAAAATTGCATTTTATATTTTCTTGTATAGGTAAAGAGAGACCTGTTCCGCCTTTGAAAACATCAAGAGACACTTCACCCTCAAGTTCTTCAGCAGTTCCTTCATCAAAGGTTTGTTATATTGTTAAAATCAATTTAAAGAGGAATCACAGAGTAAAAGAGATGGACTGTGTGTTACAGATGCTGTTATTCTTTACTGTCAAACCTAGTGAGGGTAGTTTGCTGCATTTAAAAACTTGAATCTTGGTAAAGTGTCGAGCTCTTGGTTTTGGCTCAGGTCATGATCTCATGGGTTGTGGGATAGAGCTGAGTGTAGGGCTCTGCACTTAGCAGGGAGTATGCTTGAAGATTCTCTCCCTCTGCCCCTCCCCTTACTCATGCTTGTGCGCTCTCTCTCTCTCTCAAATAAATCTTTAAAAAAAAACAAAAGGAGGAGGCAGAGAAGGGAAGGAGTCCAAGATGGCAGAGAAGTAGGAGACCTTAGTTTTGTCTGGTCCCAGGAATTCAGCTAGATAGCTATCAAATTATTCTGAACACCTGTGAACTCAACCAGAGATCTAAGAAAAGAATAGCTGCAACTCTACAAATAGAATAGTGACCACTTTCTGCAAGGTAGGAGGTACGGAGAAGTGAGTCCAAGGTGGTATATGGGGAGATAAACCTCGGGGGGAGAGAGCTTCCATAAGCTGGCACCAGAAAGTGATAGAGCAGTGGAGCACAAAATCGAAACTTTTAGAAGTCTGCTCCAGTAAGAGACATCCATGCCTGAAAGGCATACAGGTGGTGAAGCAGGACAAAGTCCTAGGTGGGACAGTGTGGTTTCAGGATCCCCAGGGTCATAATAAGACTGGGGGTGCCTGGGGTGCCTGGGTGGCTCAGTCATTAAGCGTCTGCCTTCGGCTCAGGGCATGATCCTGGAGTCTGGGATTGAGCCCCACATCGGTCTCCCTGCTGTGCTGGAAGCCTGCTTCTTCCTCTCCCACTCCCCCTGCTTGTGTTCCCTTTCTCGCTGACTGTCTCTTTCTCTCTCTGTCAAATAAATAAATAAAATCTTTAAAAAAAAAAAAAAAAAGACTGGGGGTTCCTGAGTGTGGCAGAGCTTCCAGGCATCGGAGTGAGGAAGCTGGCTACAATCAGCGAGCCCAGGTGTGGGCTCTCAGCTTGGAGTTGCCATAAATTGTGAACTGCGGCACAGTAAGGTGACGGCTGTCCGAGCATGGGCCCAGCAAGTGGCAGAAGTGGGGAGAACTCCCTTTCTCCCCCAGGAGGAACGGCGTGGGTGTGCATTGCAGGAATCTGCAAGGTTTGGAGACTGGAAACGGGGTCAAGTGCCTGAGATAGAAATGCTAGGTCACAGGCTGGGTGAGGATGGAGTCCAGGGAGACAGGAGTGATTGACTGCTTTTCCCTGAGGGCTCAGTGAGGATTGGGGCCGGGAGCTTTTGGCTCCAGGGCTGGAGGTTGGGAGGCTGCTAATTTCATTCTCATCCTCTAAAGCTGTACGGAAAGCCTTTCGGATCAAAAATCACATAGAGCAAATCCAGGGCCGTTTACTTAGCCTGGCCCCCTGGCAAGGTCGGTGCAGTTCCACCCGGGGCAAAGACATCTGAGAATCAGGGCAACAGGCCCCACCCCAGAAGATCAGCAAGAACATGTGACTAAGACCAAGTTTACTGATCACACAGAACTGCAAAACTCCAATGCTAGGGGAAAATAGTATATAGAATTCATGGGTTTTTTTCCCCCCATGGTTCTCTAGTCTTTCAATTTATATATTTTTTTCTCTTTCCTTTTTCAACTAATTTCCTATTTTATCAACTCTTTTTAAAAAGTCTTTTTTAATTTTCGTTTTTACAGTTACATTCTATCCTTTCATTGTCTTTAATTTTATTTTTGTATGTACATAAGTTTTTCTTTCTTTACAATTTTGGGATGCAGTTCCTTATAACAGACCAAAATATACCCAGGATCTAGTGTACTGCTCTGTTCTTTTCACTTGTCTGATCATATTCTCTCCTTTTTTCTTCTTTTCTTTTTTATTTTTGTTAAAATCTTTTTAAATTTTTATCTTTACAGTAAAATCCTATCCTTTCAATGTATTTATATTTTCGTACATATGTATGCATATATGTGTGTGTGTGTGTATGTATATGTGTGTGTGTGTTTTTCTTTACAATTTTGGGATGTACGTACTTTACAAATTTGGGATGTACAATTTTGGGATGTACAGAGCAAAATACACCTAGGATATAGTGTATTGTGCTGTTCTGTTTACCTGTCTGTTTATATTCCTTCTTTTTTTCTTTTTTTGTCTTTTAATTTTCATTTGTTCAGTTGCATTCTAGTCTTTCATTGTATGCAATTTTATTTTTGTGCAAAGGTAAGTTTTTCTTCTTTACAATTTTGGGATCTAGCTTTCTTTNTTTTTTTTTTTTTTTTTTTTTTTTTTTTTTTTTTTTTTTGAGATTTTATTTATTTGAGAGAAAGAGAACACAGAGGAGAGGGAGAAACAGGCTCCCTGCTGAGCAGGGAACCCGACACAGGGCTTGATTCCAGGACCTGGGATCACAACCCGAGCTAAAGGCAGCCACTTAACTGACTGAGCCACCCAGGTGCCCCAAGGGATCTAGTTTTCTTTTTTCTTTTTTTTTTGCCAGTAAATATTTTGCGTTTGTTTTGTTTTGTTATATTAGTCACCATACAGTACCTCTCCAGGATCTAGTTTTCTAACAGACAAAAATACACACAGGATCTAGTGTATTGCTCTGTTCTGTTCACCTGTCTGATTATATTTTCTCTCTCTCTCTCTTTTTTTTTTTTTTTTTTTTTTCCAGTTTTTGGTCTCTTCTGATTTGTTTGGTGTGTGTTTCTCTGGGGTTGTTGCCATTTTAGCATTTTGTTCTCTCATTCCCTCTTTTCTTCTCTAGCAAGAATGATAAGACAGAAAAACTCACCTCAAAAAAAGAGAACAAGAGGCAGTATGGACTGCCAGGGACCTAATCAGTATGGATATAAGTAAGGTGCCAGAACTAGAGTTCAGAATAATGATTATAAAGATACTAGCTGGGCTTGAGTAGAGCATAGGAGACACTAGAGAATCCCTTTCTAGAGAAATAGAAGAACTAAAATCTAATCAAGTCAAAATCAAAAAGGCTATTAATGAGATGCAATAAAAAATGGAGGCTCCAACTGTTAGGTTAAATGAGGCAGAAGAGAGAATCAGTGATACAGAAGACAAAATGATGGAGAATAAAGAAGCTGAGAAAAAGAGAGATAAACAACTACTGGATCACAAGGGGAGAATTCGAGAGATAAGTGATACCATAAAGCAAAACGATATTAGAATAATTGGGATTCCAGAAGAAGAGGAAAGAGAGAGGGAGGGGTGGGGCAGAAGGTGTACTGGAGCAAATTATGGTAGAGAACTTCTGTAATCTGGGGAAGTAAACAGGTATTCAAATCCAGGAGGCACAGAGATCCCCCACCCCGCAAATCAATAAAAATAGGTCAACACCTTGAAATATAATAGTGAAACTTGCAAATCTCAGAGACAAAGAGAAAATCCTGAAAAGCAGCTCGGGGATGGGGGTGATGAGGTCTGTAACCTACAAGGTTAGAAAGATTAAACTGGGAGCAGACCTATCCACAGAAAGCTGGCAGGCCAGAAAGGACTGGCATATATTCAGGGTGCTAAGGAGAAAAATACGCAACCAACGATACTTTATCCAGCAAGGCTGTCTTTCCAAGACAAACAGAAACTAAAAGAATTTGTGATCACTAAACCAGCCCTGCAAGAAATATTAAAGAGGATCCTTTAAGTGAAAAGCCTAAAAGTAACATAGATCAGAAAGGAAAAAAGACAATTTACGGAATCAGTGGCTTTACAGGTAATACAATGGCACTAAATTCATATCTTTCAATAGTTGCTCTGAATGTAAATGGGTTAATGCCCCAATCAAAAGACACAGGGTATCAGGTTGGATAAAAAAGTAAGACTCATGACATGCTGTCTGCAAGGGACTCATTCTAGACCCAGAGACACCTCCAGATTGAAAGTGAGGGGGTGGAAAACCACTTATAATGTTAATGGACATGAAAAGAAAGCTAGGGTAGCATTCCTTGTATCAGATTAGGTTTTAAACCAAAGACTGTAATAAAAGTTGAAGAAGGACACTATATCATAATTAAAGGGTCTATCCAACAAGATCTAAAATTGTAAATATTTATGCTCCTAACATGGGAGCAGCTAACTGTATAAACCAATTAATAACAAAATTAAAGAAACACATTCATAATAATAGAATAATAGTAGGAGACTTCAACACCCCATTCACACCAGTGGACAGATCATCTAAGCAGAAGATTAACAAGGAAACAAAGGCTTTGAATGACACACTGGACCAGATGAACTTCACATATATATTCAGGGCATTCCATCATAAAGCAGCAGAATATACATTCTTCTCGATTGCACATGGACATTCTCCAGAATAGATCACATACTGGGTCACAAATCAGGTCTTTACTGGTACCAAAAGGTTGGGATCATTCCCTGCATATTTTCAGACTGCATTGCTTTGAAACTCGAACTCAATCACAAGAGGAAATTTGGAAAGAACTCAAATACATGGAGGCTAAAGAGCATCCTACTGAAGAATGAATGGGTTAACCAGGAGATGAAGGAATTAAATTCATGGAAACAAATGAAAGTGAAAACACAACTGTTCAAAGCCTTTGGGATTCAGCAAAGGCTAAGGGAGAGTTATATAGCAATACAAGCCTTTCTCAAGAAACAACATAGGGCTCAAATATACAACCTAAACTTACACAGAAATCTCCCAACAAACAAGAGTCCAGGGCCAGATGGCTTCCTGGGGAATTCTACCAAACATTTAAAAATGAATTAATACCTATTCTTCTGAAGCTGTTTCAAAAAATAGAAATGGAAGGGAAACTTCCAAACTCCTTCTGTGAGGGCAGCATTACCTTGATCCCAAAACCAGACAAAGACCCCACCAAAAAAGAGAATTACAGACCAATATCTCTGATGAACATTGATGCAAAAGTTCTCACCAAGATACTAGCCAGTAGGATCCAGCAGTATATTAAAAGGATTATTCACCACAACCAAGTGGGGTTTTTTTCTGGGCTGCGAGGGTAGTTCAACATCTGCAAATCAATGTGATACACTACATAAATAAAGGATAAGAACCATATGATCCTCTCAGTAGATGCAAAAGAACCATTTGACAAACTACAGCATCCTTTCTTGATTAAACCTCTTCACAGTGTAGGGATAGAGGGAGCATAACTCAATGTCATAAAATCTGTCTATGAAAAGCCCTCAGCAAATGTCATTCTCAGTGGGGAAAAACCGAGAGCTTTTCCCTTAAGGTCAGGAACACAGCAGGGATGTCCACTATCACCACTGCTGCTCAGCATAGTACTAGAAGTCCTAGCCTCAGCAGTCAGACACAAACAAAAATAAAAGGCATCTGCATCAGCAAAGAAGTCAAACTCTCACTCTTTGCAGATGACGTGATACTCTGGAAAACCCAAAAGCCTCCATCAAAAAATTGTTAAACCTCATACAGGAATTCAGCAAAGTATCAAGATATAAAATCAATGCACAGAAATCAGTTGCATTTCTATACACTAAGAGTGAGACAGAAGAAAGAGAAATTAAGGAGTCAATCCATTTATAATTGTACCAAAAACCGTAAGATACCTGGGAATAAGCCTAACCAAAGAGGTAAAGGGAAACTATAGAACACTCATCAAAGAAATTGAGGGAGACACAAAGAAATGGAAAAACGGTCCATGTTCATGGATTGAAAGAACAAATATTATGAAAATGTCTATGCTACCTGGAGCAATCTACACATTCAGTGCATTGCCTATCAAAATACCATCTTTTTTCACAGAAATGGAACAAATAATCCTAAAATTTGTATGGAGCCAGAAAAGATCCTGAATAGCCAGAGGAATGTTGAAAAAGAAAACCGAAGCTGGTGGCATCACAATTCTGGACTTCAAGCTCTATTACAAAGCTATAATCATCAAGACAGTATGGTACTGGCACAAAAACAGGCACATAGATCAATGGAACAGAACAGAGAACTCAGAAATGGACTCTCAACTCTGTGGTCAACTAATCTTCAACAAAACTGGAAGGAATATCCAATGGAAAAAAGACATTCTTTTCAATAAATGGTGTTGGGAAAATTGGACAGCCCCATGCAGAAGAATGAACCTGGACCATTTCCTTACACCATACACAAAAATAGACTCAAAATGGATGAAAGACCTAAATGTGAGATAGGAATCCATCAGAATTGTGGAGGAGAACACAGGCAGCAACTTCTTCCTAGACACATCGCCAAAGGCAAGAGAAGCAAAGGCAAAAATGAACCATTGGGACTTCATCAAGATAAAAAGCTTTTGCACAGCAAAGGAAACAGTTAACAAAACCAAAAGACAACTGACAAAATGGGAGAAGATATTTGTGAATGACATATCAGATAAAGGGGTAATATCCAAAATCTATAAAGAACTTATCAAACTCAATACCCAAGGAACAAATAAACCAGTCAAGAAATGGGAAGAAGACATGAACAGACATTTCTCCAAAGAAGACATCCAAATGGCCAACAGACACATGAAAAAGTGCTCAACATCACTCAGCATCAGGGAAACACAAATCAAAACCACAATGAGATACCACCACACACCAGTCAGAATAGCTAAAATTAACAAGTCTGGAAACAACAGATGTTGGCGAGGATGTGGAGAATGTGGAGCCCTCCTACACTGTTGGTGGGAATGTAAGCTGGTGCAGCCACTCTGGAAAACAGTATGGAGGTTCCTCAAAAACTTGAAAATAGAGCTACCTTATGACCCAGCAATTGCACTACTGGGTATTTACCCCCAAGATACAGATGTATTGATCCAAAGGGCACCTGCACCCAATGTTGACAGCAGCAATGTCCACAATAGCCAAATCTATGGAAAGAGCGTAGATGTCCATCGACAGATGACTGGATAAAGAAGATGTGGGGCGGGGGCGTGTGTGTGTGTGTGTGTGTGTGTGTATATGTATATATGTATATAAATATATCTCTATGTGTGTGTGTACAATGAAATACTACTCAGCCATCAAAAAAATGAAATCTTGCCATTTGCAGTGACATGGATGGAACTAGCAGGTATTATGCTAAGTGAAATAAATCAATCAGAGAAAGACAATTATATGATCTCCCTGATACGTGGAATTTAAGAAACAAGGCAGAGGATCATAGGGGAAGAGAGAGAAAAATAATATGAAATCAGCGAGGGAGGCAAGCCATAAGAGATTCTTAATCATAGGAAACAAACTGAGGGTTTCTATAGGGGAGGGAGTGGGGGGATGGAGTAACTAGGTGATGGACATCAAGGAGGGCTCATGATATAATGAGCACTGGGTATTATATAAGACTGATGAATCACTGAACTCTACATCTGAAACTGCTAGTACATTATATGTTAATTTAAATAATAAAATAACAAAAAATAAATAAAAATAGTAAAAAAAAAAAAAAAAGAGAAAAGTACAGTTGACCCTTGAACAACATAGGGGTTGGTAGTAGTGACCTCCCATGCAGTCAAAAATTCATATATAAATTTTGACTCTCCCTAACTTAACTACTTACCAGCTTACTGTCAACTGGAATCCTGACTGATAATCAATTAACACGTATTTTGTATGCTATATATATTATACACTGTATTCTTACAGTAAAGTAAGCTAGAAAACAAAATGTTACAAAAATCATAAGAGAGGGGCACCTGGGTGGTTCAGTTGGTTACGTATCTGCCTTTAGCTCAGGTCATGATCCCAGAGTCCTGGGATTAAGCCCCATATCCTCCCTCTCCCTGTGCCACTTCCCCTGCTTGTGCTCTCTCTCTTTTTCTCTCTCTCTCAAATAAATAAAATCTTAATAAAAAAAGTCATAAGAGAAATACATTTATAGTACTGAACTGTAAAAATCCGCATATAAGTGGACCCACACAGTTCAAACCTGTGTTGTTGCAAGGGTCCACTGTAGATACATAGGAAAATAAAATGAAATAATAATTAAAAAAAAAAAACCCAAAACTTGAATCTTAAGTAACCACAACTTGAAAGTAGCTATCAGAAAAATGAGCAGTTTTCTCATATTATTTTTTTCTTCAGGTTATGCTAAAATTAGTACTTAACTGCCATCATTGCTCATTTTGACCATACAAGGTGGGAATAAATATTCACATGGGGCATATTTGATAACTGTGCTTTTATTTTGGGAGGGGTGTGTTTAGTCAGCGACCTAACATTGATTGTATAAATACCTGCTCCTAATTACTATATTAAGTATTTTTTTCTCTTACTCATACAGAAATCCTATGGTATAAGTAGGTATGTATCTCCATTTTATAGAAAATGTTCATAAGTTAAATAATTTTATCAAATTATTTCACCAGTAAATTCCTCTAAATATTTGAAGAGTACTAATTCTTCTGAAACTTCCAAAAAACAGAAGAGGAGGGAGTATCTCCAGGCTCATTTTGAGGTCGGCATTACCTTGATACTAAATCCATACAAGAACACTACAAGGAAAGAAGATTATAGGCCAGTATCTCTGATGAAGATAGATGTTGAAATCTTAAGTAAAATATTACTAAACGAAATTCCACAGCACTTTAAAAGGATCGTACACCCTGATCACATGGGATTTGTTCCAGCAAAGCAAGGAGCATGGTTCAGTACCCACAAATCAATCAATGTGATATATTGTGTTAACAAAATGAAGGTTAAAAATATATGATCATTTTAGTAGATGCCAAAAAACCCATTTGACAAAATTCCACATCCATTCATGATAAAAACTCTGAACACACTGGGTATATAGGGAATATACCTCAACATAATAAAGGCCTGATATGACAAGCCCAGAGCTAACATCATAGTTAGTAGTGAAAAGCTGATAGCTTTCCCTTTAAGATCAGGAACAAGACAACTGGTCTACTCTTGTCACTTTTCACCAATATAGAACCAGAAGACCTCACCAGAACAATTAGGCAAGGAAAAGAAAGAAAAAGCATCCAGATTGGGAAGGGAGAAGTAAGACTGCCTTTTTTTTGTTGTTGCTGTTGGTGACATTATATTATATATTGAAAACCCTAAAGTGTCCACCAGAAAGCTGTTAGAACTAATACATAAATTCAGTAAAGTTGTGGGATGCAAAATCAATATGCAAAACTCAGTCATGTTTCTATACAACAGTTATAAACTATCAAAAAGTGAAGTTAAGCAGTGCGTGGGAGGCTCAGTAGTTAAGCGTCTGCCTTTGGCTCAGGGCGTGATCCCGGCGTTCTGGGATCGAGCCCCACGTCAGGCTCCTCCTCTGGGAGCCTGCTTCTTCCTCTCCCACTCCCCCTGCTTGTGTTCCCTCTCTCGCTGGCTGTCTCTCTCTCTGTCAAATAAATAAAATCTTTAATAAAAAAAAGTGAAGTTAAGAAAACAGTTCCATTTACAACAGCATCAAAAAGAAAATATTTAGGAATAAATTTTACCAAGGAAGTGAAGCATCTTTACACTGAAAATTATAAAACATCGATGAAAGAAGTTGAAGAAGACACAAATGGAAAGATAATCCATGTTCATGGATTGGAACAATTAATACTGTTAAAATGTCTGTAGTACCCAGAGCAATCTACAGATTCAGGGCAATTGTTATCAAAAAACCAATGATATTTTTCACAGAACTAGAACAAATAATAGTAAAATTTGTATGGAATCACAGAAGACCCCAAATGGATAACTGTTGTTACTTGTATTCTCTTCTTCACTTCTTTGTTTTTCTGTCTTTGGTATACTGGGCAAGAGTAGATGTCACCTGGCAGTCTGTGCTGGAATTCAGGGAGCAGCTGCTTCACTGCCTCAAAGGAAAAAAAAAGAAATGTCTTTGTGACAACTTGTGTCTTTAGAGCTTCCCCCCAAAGTCTGAGGGTTCTAGAATGCTGGTTTTGAATAAGAATTCTTGATTAGAACTTTGGTTCTGCCTTACCATGTCAAGGGTGCTTTATCTGCCTGAAAGTCTGGCTTGTTTTTATTGTCAGGCAGAAATGAAAGAAAAGAAATAGTTGCCCATCCAACTTATTATGAATATTTAAATTAGGATGTATGAAAAACTCATTTCTTCTGAACTGTAATGTAAATGTAAGTTACAACGTAGGACTTTGTGGTACATGTTAAAATGTATTAGTGGGAAGTAACCATAGTGGATTTTAGCTATTTATGACAGTTGAAGTAGATGTTTGCATTTTTGTCTTAAAATGGAATCAGACTTTCAGAGTTTTAGATCTATGATGATTTTAAGTGTTGGGAAAGTACAGCCTCCTCTGTTCCTTGCCCAGGGTTACGTGATAGCTGTGGGACACTTTTACCTAGATTTCCTGATTTGGTGGAGGGCTTTTTCTTTTAAGACATTCTGGCTGTCCTCATGTAGAAATAATTTTTCTGAATTTATTTCTTACTGTTAGAAGTTAATTTCAAATGAGAGTTTTTCAGGTGTACAGATTTAATGAAAGATGGATGGAAGGATTCAGGTGTAGAAGATTTTGCTCCCATCTTTACTGGAGAGAACAGTGTTTGTTTTATTTTTTACTCTATAACTTTCTCTTCAAAACAGATACCAAAAAATGGGGCACAAATTTTTTCTTTGATATAATCATATGTATATTGTTGTTTATTCTAATTTACTTTATCTTTTTTAACTTTTTAAAAAAATTTTATTGATTGATTGATTTGAGAGAGCGTGCGCGTGAGCAGGGAGGAGAGACAGAGGGAAAGGGAGAGGCAGGCTCCCAGCTGAGCAGGGTGCCCAATGTGAGGCTTGATTCCAGGACTCAGTGATCATGACTTGAGCCGAAGGCAGATGCTTAATGGACTGAGCCATCTAGGCACCCCTGGTTTTTTTTAGGGGGGTTGGTAACTTTTTAATCTTATTACTAAGTAATAATAGAGGTATTACTTCTACCTTTTTAACATTATGTGTGGATAGGGCTTTGGAGTGACATATTTAGGCTTCTTTGGTGGCTGTGGAATCACTCTATGTACATACACTGTTACTATCTTCCAGTAAATATTATGGATGTCCAGCCAGTAGTTTGGTGAATTGAATAACCTGTGGAAGGAGGTCAGGGGCCTTTGTCGTAAGTTCCAGCTTAGCATTTACTAGTGACTGGGCAAATCACTAGCTTTTGGACATTGAGTTTCTTGGTTTATAAGTTAGGGTAATAAAGTCTGCCCTAACCACCTTCATGGAATTCCATTTATTTAAAATACTTTTTTAGGTGTGCATATAGAAGCACTTTATAAATGGTAGTATACTCTAATGTGGAGACTTTTAAAGATTTATTTGTTTTTATTTGAGAGAGAGAGAGAGAGAGAACGAGCAGGAGGGGCAGAGGGAGAGGAAGAGAGACTCCCAAGCAGACTCTTAGCCTGACAGGGGGCTTGACCTCACAACCCTGAGATCACCACCCCAGCTGAAACCAAGAGTCAGACGCTCAACTGACTGTGCCACCCAGGTGCCCCTAATGTGGAGATTTTTAATGCCATTGTCATCCAGAGGAAGTATGTTTAGAATTAATGAGGTGACTTTAGAGAAGATGTGGAGACCAAATTAGAGGTGAAAGACCTAGTTGATGAAAATGTATGCTGATAAAATAGAATGAAATCGGAGCTACTATATGGGCCCAAGGAACCAATTTTTCTAATTTTTGGCTTAGGTTTTTTTTTTTTAAGAGAGGGGGAGGGGCAAAGGGAGAGAGAGAATCTTAAGCAGGCTCCATGTCCATGCTCCATGGGGACTCGGTCTCCCCACACAGAGCATGACCTCAACCAAAATCAAAAGTCAGACGCTTAACTGAGCCACCCAGGTGCCGCTTGGCTTAGAACTTTTACATCTTATTCTGTAATGTAGGTCTGTAAACAGTATTGTGGGAGTCATGTGATCCAGAAAAAAATTTTATTTTCTTCATTTTTATATTGACCTCATGAACTGGTTTATCTTCAGATGTTTTACTATAACTGATTTATATCAGTGAATATGGAAAAGGAAAACTGAAGTACCACGCAAGCGCCGTGCTACATACTTTCAGGTCTACTACTGCTCCTGATTTTCACAACTACTTTATAAAACAGTGAACATTATTAACACCTGTTTTGTAAATGAGGAAACCAAGGCTTCACAGTGTCATAAATTATGGATATAAAATCATCTGCCTAGCAAGTGATGAACCTTGCATTCAAACCCAGGTCTGTCTGTAACTTGAAATTCCATACATTGTTTAGTATTGGCTATGGTTGAAGAAGGGAAGCAGAAGTATCAAAAAATGAAAGTTAAGTGTATAAATATTGTGTAAAAAGTAGGATTTATATAAATTATTACAAATTATGAAAAACAGCATATCTGACTTTTCTGTTGCATTAGTTAGAAATTTACCATGATGATGGGGCGCCTGGGTGGCACAGCGGTTAAGCGTCTGCCTTCGGCTCAGGGTGTGATCTCGGCATTACGGGATCGAGCCCCACATCAGGCTCTTCCGCTATGAGCCTGCTTCTTCCTCTCCCACTCCCCCTGCTTGTGTTCCCTCTCTCCCTGGCTGTCTCTATCTCTGTTGAATAAATAAAATCTTTAAAAAAAAAAAAAAGAAATTTACCATGATGATATTTTGGTATTATTTATTTCATTGAATATAATTCAGGATGCAACATTGAAATCAGTATGATGTCCTGTATATTTTAAATACTGTTAATATATTAATTGTCGGTGTCTTTTCCTTAAGATGAATTTTTGAAGTTTTATGTAAATGAAATTAGGAGGTAGATCTAATCTGTATGGCCAAAACGAATTGATACTTAAAGAAATTCTATGTTGAATATTTTTGAAAAAGCAAATAAAGAGTGTACTTGTTATCCATATAAATTTGAAGGCTTACATGATTTTAAGGTAAGTGAGGATATATTTCTTTTTTTTTTTATTGTTAAAGATTTTATTTATGTATTTGACAGCACAAGCGGGGGAGTGGCAAGCAGAGGGAGAGGGAGAAGCAGGCTCCCTGCGGATCAGGAAGCCCTTTGCAGGACTCGACCCCAGGACCCTGGGATCATGATCTGAGTGGAAGGCAGATGCTTAACCGAAGGCAGACGCTTAACCGAAGGCAGACCAACCCAAGGGTCCCTGGGATATACTTCTTCATGTATTGGAAGTTTAAATGCTTTGGGGAATTGTAATAGAACTGTTCTTTTGTTTTCATTAGGTGTTAGACAAACCCAGTAGGCTAACTGAAAAGGAACTTGCTGAGGCTGCAAGCAAGTGGGCTGCTGAGAAGCTAGAGAAGGCAGATGACAGTAACTTACCTGAAATTGAGTATGAGGTAAGGCATAATTTCCCCATGATGTTTCACGTGAAGAGTTTTGTCTGGATTTTATATTGTGGGTGGGAAATATTTCATTTGTTCTAGTACTTTAAAATATATATGGGGAAAATAGCCTCATGGATTATTAACATTTACCACACAGGGTAATAGTATGAATATGAATGATTCTGAGTTTAATAATTGAACTATACCTAAATTTCTCCGATAGTTTAGAAGTAAGAGAATAGAATAAATAGGGAGTATAAGGAAAATGCATTATTTACCCTTCTTTTATGGGCTTTGCTGTTAAAAATATCTCTAGAAATCATGCTAAGCCATGTCATAAACCAGTGAATTTGGAATAAAAATCTATTTAGACCTCGGATCTTGGGCTATATTTATATCACATGTTATATTCTGTGCAAATTATCTCATACGTATCCCAAGAAATGAAATGGCACACGGTTTGCGTTACCTGTGATCTTTGATGAGCCTTCAGTACCAAAAGATGAGAACATTTTTGGGTCCATACAATACTGTTGATGAATTTTTGCATTAAAACATTTGAAAACGAACTCAAACTTTTCTTATAACCTATAACAACCCTAACAGGGAAATATAGAGGTTTCATTGGCAAAATTAAGCTTTTAGACTCAAGAATTGGTGCTAAAGGAATTATTTTGGTATGATAGCCAGAGAATATAAAAATCTCTGTACTATGACAGATAATGAAGATTTCTGGCTTTTCAATACATTATAGAAGGCCCTTTGAGAAAATGGACCAAGCATTAGAATTTGATATAAAACCTATATACCTGCATAAATCTTTATGTGCCTACAAAAATGCTTTCCAAAATAACTAATGTACACTGCTCATAGAAAGTACAAACCAGTACAGACCCTATCCGTACGTACACAAATAAAGCCTTTCTGTTTTAAAATGCTGATCTGTCATTTAGATATCAATTATTCTTAAATAGGTCAAGGTTTCCTTGTTATTGTACCTATAATAGTAAGTATCTATACATATTCTTTAGTGAATATATCAACATCATCTAGCTGTCCCTTTTTGGCACCTTTCCAGCACTATTTAAAAGCATGAACAATAAAGTAATTTATAGGGCCTTTTGTTTATTTTCTTAATAATTAGAGTAGGTTTTTATATTAATAGGTCTGTCTACTTCAAAATTGCTATTTTGGAGAACTGATCATTTTTCTCGGAGTACTTAAAAACTTCCAAAAATACCACCTTCTTGTTTGCTTAATACTCTTCAGTTAGCAAGGCTTTATTAAGATATATTCATCTTCCCCCATCACTTTTTATACCTCATAATTAAAAAAAAAAACCAATCCTCACTATCGACCTTCTGTTTTCAATATTTTACTTATTGCATGAGTGGATCTTGAGTCTTAATAGAGTGACATTGGGTCTAGAAAGACTTTGTTTTTTTTTTTTTTTTTTTTAAAGATTATATTTATTTATTTGACAGAGATAGAGACAGCCAGCGAGAGAGGGAACACAAGCAGGGGGAGTGGGAGAGGAAGAAGCAGGCTCATAGCAGAGGAGCCTGATGTGGGGCTCGATCCCATAACGCCGGGATCACGCCCTGAGCCGAAGGCAGACGCTTAACCGCTGTGCCACCCAGGCGCCCCTAGAAAGACTTTGTTTTTAACCTCCTTATGGTTTCTCTTAAAATATGCACAGGATTTGCTAGATTTTGAATTGATAAATAAATTATGCTAACAACCTGTAAGTGGGGTGATAGGTCCAGCACGATCTTTTGTTGAACCAAAGGCAAGGTGAGTGAGGGTAGAATTGAGATCTCTTTGATATGTTTGTTACATGGTATACATCATTAATGTTGAGCAACAGCATCAATTTCATAGCACTGTCTAAAATGTTTTACAAGTTAGAGTGATACTTTCTTATACTGGAAATAAAGTATTTGGGAAATTTTTATGTTACTCTTGTTCTTTTATTTAAAAACCTAAACCCACTGCAGCTTATTAATGTTTTGCTCAGATAGTTTCATTTGTTCTCAGGCAGTTGTTAAACAATTACTCATTTCAGTGATTTATGCTTTCTGAGAAATAGAACTTTGACTTTGATTCTGTAAACTCATATCTGATTTGACAGAAAGGAAGGAAAAAAGGATTTTGATACTAGGAAAGAGATTGGCATAATACTGTGTGTGTGTGTGTTTAAATGTACTTGTGGCAGTATTTTTATTTTATATTAGTTTTTTTAAGATTTTTTTTTAAAGAGTTTATTTATTTATCTTAGATTGAGAGAACGAGTGGGGGAGGGGCAGAGGAAGAAGCAGATTCCCTGCAGAGCGGGGAGCCCGACGTGGGACTTGATCCGAGGACCCTGGGATCATGATGCGAGTCGAAGGCAGATGCTTAACTGACTGAGCCACCCACCTGCCCTAAAGATTTTTTTTAAGTAATCTCTACACCCAACGTGGGGCTTGAACTTAACAACCCTGAGGTCAAGAGCTGCATGCTCTACCAGCCGAGCCAGCCATGCACCCCTTTGTATTAGTTACTTAAGTAATGGTCCCTGTATTTCAGAAACATTGTGTAGATTCATTTTTATGACTTAGAGCTTAAATATTTAGTTTTCCAGTTTATCTTCTCTTGCTGCCGTGAATATAATTTTAAGCAATTCAGTTAGGAGACCATGTAGTTTACAGAAAGTTCAGTGAAATTGAAGGTACATTCAGTGATATACTTAAATATTCAGGAATGTTATAATTCAGTCAGTTTTATACTTTTACCTTTTGGGCTATACTAGAGAATTTCTCAAAGTATTTGATAGAATACTAATTCTAGAGAGTCTTAATGATCTGAGGGGAAAAAAGTATTCTATTAGCCAGTATGTTTGGGAAATGCTAGATTTAAAAGAGTTAGGTTATTTTGATATTGCAGCACTTTTCAGAGATTTTAATACATTAATATTCTCATCAGTGGTCTGTGAAGGAAGGTAAATAATAAAATTTGCATAATTTAGCAGACTTGACTATGAAATTTTTCACAGTGCATATTTTAGGAGTAGTATTTTAGGTTGCATATTTTCAGAAAATAGTATCATACTGGCTTTCTCATAGTTTATTTAAATTCACTAAATTTAAATGCATCTACTTGTGTCAAACACTGCATTAGAGACACCATCCTAGCTGTCTGCGAGCTTGCAGTGAAGTTTTGTAGAGACATAATTTACCATCCTCAAACAAATGACCATTTAGCTTTTGACTATCAGAATGAAAAGCAGATTACTTGGAGACAGTACCTGTCCCAGTAGAACAGGTTGCTTCTTCCTCTAGAAGAAAATTTTGATGTTTTTCTTAAGTGTGAATATATGATTTATGTTGTTTCCACCTATGAAGTGTCATTTTCTACTTTAGTATCTCTGCTTACTCTTTCTCCAGTGTAGAATACCCATCTTTCGTGGCCTTCTTTCTAATTCAGACTCATTCAGTGGAATCAGTAGTGTTTGAGGATAACACTCAAGATCGATCTTGATTCTGCTTTCTTCTCCTTCCTGTTTTAAAATTTTATGCTGCTTTGTCACTGATGAACTTATTACTGCCCTTATTAAAAATATTGTTTTTACTTGTCTAGTTATATATACAATTAATGCATCTCAAGCACTTGTCTTGTTTTCCCTCTACAGTACCTTGAATGATATCTAATTAGTTTAAGTAAACTTAATTGTTAATCAGCCCTTTTAGTGTGAGTTCAAGTTATTTTTCTCTTCTTGCTGTTTTCCAAAAATGCACATCTGCTCTGATGTGCTTTCTGTCCTCATCAGTTTATATTTCTGTGTGTCGCCCTGGAATTATGATGAAACCTGAAATTCCTGTTTTCAGTGTGCTTTAAACTTCAACAGTTCTTTTTGGTGTTTTTGTATTTTGTTCATTTGTTTTTTGCATTAGCTCTAACTGAAATGGAACCTAGTGGTAGATTTTGATCTTGGGGGTTAGTCAGAACTGGTAGTATAAGTAATCCAACTTCCTTAATATCATTCAAAACTAATTGTTTGCCTGGTGTTAGAAACCTGATATTGATACTGGGGTTTCTATTTTAAATACCTTTAATATAAAATTTACCATCTTAACCATTTATAAGTATATAGTTCAGTGGTATTAAATATATTAGCATTATTGCACAGCCATCCCCCACCATTTATCCTCATAATTCTTTTCACTTTGTAACTGAAACTATACCCATTAAATGATAACTCCCCAAAGCAATTTATCCAGTTGATCTTCCCAGCCCCTGGTAACCACCATTATGTTTTCTGTCATTAAGATTTTGACCACTCTAAGTACCTCATATAAGTGGAATTGTACAGTATTTATCTTTTGTGATTGGCTCCTTCATTTAGTATAATGTCCTCAAGAGTCATCCATGTTGTAGCATATTACAGAATTTCCTTCCTTATTAAAGCTGAATATCGGGGCGCCTGGGTGGCACAGTCATTAAGCGTCTGCCTTTGGCTCAGGGTGTGATCCCAGTGTTTTGGGATCGAGTCCCACGTCAGGCTCCTCCACTGGGAGCCTGCTTCTTCCTCTCCCACTCCCCCTGCTTGTGTTCCCTCTCTCGCTGGCTGTCTCTGTCAAATAAATAAATAAAAAATCTTTAAAAAAAAAAAGCTGAATAATATTCCATTGTGTGTATGTACCCATTTTGCTTACCCATTCATCTGTCAGTACTTGGATTGCTTCTACAATTAGCTATTGTGAATAATGCTGCTGCTGTGAACATAGCTACCCAAATATCTTCAAGACCCTGCTTTCAATTCTTTTGAGTATATATTCAGAAGTGGAATTCCTGGATCATATGGTAATTCTATTTTTAATTTTTTGAGGAACTTCCATACTGTCTTCCACAATGACTACACCATTTTATATTCCCACCAACAGTGCACAAGAGTTCCAGTTTCTCCACAGCCTCACCATCACTTGTCGTTTTCTGGGTTTTTGCTAGTAGCCACCCTAACAGGTGTGAGGTGGTATCTCTTTGTAGTTTTGATTTGCATTTCCCTAATGACTAGTGATGTTGTTTTTTTCTTGTGCTTAATGGCCATTTGTATATCTTCTTAGAAGAAATGTGTATTGAGGTCCATTGGTTATTTTTTGTTTCCTTGTTGAGTTTTAGAAGTTTTCTCTCTATATATTAATCCCTTATCAGATATGTGATTTGCAGATATTTCTCCCATTCTATGGGTTACCTTTTTCTCTGTTGATAGTGCTATTTGATAAGCAAAATATTAAATTTTTCAGTAAGTCCAGTTTTTCTATTTTTTCTTTTCTTATCTGTGCCTTTGTTGTCATGTAGAAGAAATCATTGGCAAATCTAAAGTCATGAAGCTTTTGTCCTGTGTTTTTAAGAGTTTGATTATTTTAGGTCCTACATTTAGGTCCTTGATCCATTGTAAGTTAATTTTTATATATGGTGTTAGGTAAGGGTCCAACTTCATTCTTTTGCAAGTTGTTATTCAGTTTTCCAGTATCATCTGTTGAAAAGGCTGTAGTTTTCCCATTGTATGGTCTTGGCATCCTTGTTAAAAATCATTTAACATATATGTAAAGACTTATTTCTGGGCTCTCTTTTCTATTCCACTGGTTTATATGTTTGTCTTTATGCCAGTATTACACAGATTTGATTAATGTAGCTTGGTAGTAAGTTTTGAAATCAGGAAGTGTGGGTTTTCCACTTTTGCTCTTCTTTTTCAAGATTTATTTTGGATATCCAGGGTCCCTTCAGATTCCTTATGAGTTTTTTTAGACGTTTTAAATAGCATTGGGATTTTGGTAGCGATCGCCGTGAAAACGTAGATTGTTTTGGGTAGTATTGACATTTTAACTATATTGAGTCTTTCTGTGCGAACATGGGATGTGTTTCCATTTATGTTTTATTTCAGCAGTGTTTTTATAGTTTTCGTTATACAAGTTTTTCATCTCCTTGGTTAATTCCTAAGTTTTATTCTTTTTGATGCTATGGTAAATGAAATTCTTTTAATTTCCTTTTTAAATTATTCTGTTGTTCATCTACAGAAATGCAATTAAGTTTTGCGTGTTGAGTTTGTATCTTGCTACTTTGCTGAATTCATTTATGTGTGTGTGTGTGTGTGTGTGTGTGTGTGTGTGTGTAATCTTTAGGGTTTTCTCTACATATAAGGTCATATCTGCAAAAAAGATAATTTTACTTATTCTTCTCCAATTTGTATACCTCTCCTCCCCTCGCTTCCCTTCCCGAATTGCTCTAAAACTCCCAGTACTGTTTTGCATAGAAGTGGTGACAGCAGGCATTCTTGCCTTGTTCCTGATCTTAAAGAAAAATCATTTTTGCAGTATTGAGTGTAAGGTTAGCTGTGGGTTTTTCATATATGGCTTTTATTATGTTGAGATGGTTTACTTCTATTCCTAGTTTGTTGAGTGTTTCATCTTGAAAATGTGTTAAATTTTGTCAAATGCTTTTTCCGTATGAATTCAGATAATCATGTAGATTGTTTTCCCTTCATTCTGTTGACACGGAGTATTACATTCGTCAGTTTTCCTACGTTGAACTATCCCTTGCATTTCAGGAATAAATCCCACTTGGTCATGACGTATAATCCTTTTAATTGCTGCTGAATTCCTTTTGCTAGTGTTTTGTTGAGATTTTTTACATCAGTGTTCCTAAGGGATATCGGACTGTGTAGCTTTTGTTGTAGTGTCTTTGTCTGGTTTTGGTTTGGGGGTAATAATGTCCCTATAGAATGAATTAGGAAGTGTTCCTTCAGTTTTTTTGGGAAGAGTTTTAAAAGGCTTGGCATTCTTTAAATATTTGGTAGAGCTTACCAGTGAAACAGTCAGGTTCATGGCTTTCTTTGTTGGGAGATTTTTGATTACTGATTCAGTTTCCTTACAAGTTACAAGTCTATTTAGATTTTCTATTTCTTCTTGATTTAGTCTTGGTAGGTTTTGTGTTTCTAGGAATTGTCCATTTTATCTAGGTTATCCTATTTGTCAGCATGCAGTTGTTCATAGTACTCTCTTAATAATCCTTTTTATTTCTATAGAATTGGTAGTAATGTTCCCACTTCGTTTCTGATTTTAGTAATTTGAGTCTTCTCTTTTTTTTCTTAGTCCATATAGCTAAAGGTTTGTCAATCTTGATCTTTTCGAAGAACCAACTTTGATTTCTTTGCTTTTTTTTTTTTGTTTTCATTTCATTTATCTCTAATATTTCTTTCTTTCCTTCTGCTACCTTTGGGTTTAGTTCTGATTTTTCTAGTTCCTTAAGTTGTGAAATTAGGTTATTGATTTGAGTTTGTTCTTGTTTTTTAATATAAGTGTTTATAGCCATTAATTTCCCTCTTAGCACTGATTTGTTGCTTCTCCTAAGTTTTTATACATTGTGTTTTCATTTTCATTTGTCTCTGAGTATTTTCTACCTTCCATGTGATTTCTTCCTTGACCCGTTGCCTGTTTAAAAGTGTGTTGTTTAATTTCCACAATTTTATGAATTTTCCAGTTTTACTTTTTAAATTTATTGACACTTAATGTATGGCCTAACACTTAGTCTATTGGAAACTGTCTCATGCACTTGAGAATGTATTCTGTTGTTGTTGGGTAGAGTGATCTTTGTATGTCTATTAGATCTACTTTGTGGATTGTCTTAAGTCCTCCATTTCCTTACTTAACTTTTATCTGATTTTTCCATCTATTATTGTGACAAGGGTAGTGAAGTCTCCAACTATTACTGTGTAACTATTATTTCTCCCTTCAGTTCTGGCAGTTTTTACTTCATATATTTTGATGCTGTGCCATTAGGTCGATAGATATTTATGATTGTTATATCTTCTTGCTGTATTGAACCTTTTATTGATACATAACCTTGTCTCTTATAACCTTTTTTGATTTAAAATCTGTTTTGTCTGTTATTAATATAGCCACACCTTTTTTTGCTTACTATTTGCATGGAATATCTTTTCCATCCTTTTATTTCAACATGTTTGTGTCTTTGAGTGTGAAGTAAGTTTCTTTAGATAGTATATTGTTGGATCATGTATTTTTATCCGTTCTGCCAGTCTCTGTCTTTTGATTGGAGGTTTAATTCATTAACATTTCAGGGACTTCTGTCACTGGGCTGTTTGTTTTTTATATGCCCTGTATCTTTTTTGTCCCTCATTTCCTCATTCTTGTATTCTTTTGTTTAATTGATTTTATTCTTTCTGGTAGTGAAATATTTAAATTCCTTCTTAATTTCCTTTTGTACGTATTCTATACCTATTAGCTTTATGGTTACCACGAAGATTAATTTATATCCTAAGGTTATAACACTAATTTGTATTTATATCAGTTTAAGTTCAATAACATACAAAAACTGCTCCTCTACAGCTCCATCTCTACCCCTTTTAGTTTTTGATGTCACAAAATACATTTTTATATATTATGTGCCCCAAAACATAAACTAATAATTCTTTTAAATGCAGTAGTCTCTTCAGTTATCTAGAAAACAAGATTTGGAGTTATAGTAGTANGTTTTTTTTTTTTTTTTTTTTTTTTTTTTTTTTTTTTTTTTTAAAGTAGGCTCCATGCCCAGCATGGAGCCCAGTGCAGGGCCTGAACTCAGGACTCTGAGATCAAGACCTGAGCTGAGATCAAGAGTTGGAAGCTTAACAAGTGAGCCACCTAGGCACCCCACAGTAGTACTACCTTTTACACTAATGGTGTTCTTTAGATGTGTTAGTCTCTTAAATCTAGTGTAGAAAACAAAACCAAAAAAGTGCAGTTATGAAGCATTGGTACAATAATACTAGTTTTTATAATTGCCCATGTATTTATTTTTATTGAGGTCTTTATTTCTCCATAAGGCTTCAAGTTACTGTGTAGTATCTTTTCATTTCACCTTGCAGGACCCCCTTGAGCATTTATTGCAGGGCAGATTTAGTAGTAATAAATTCCCTCAGCTTTTATTAATCTGATAATGTCTTAATTTCACCCTCATTTTTGAAGGACAGTTTTCCTGAATATAGGATTCTCGGTTGGCAGTTTTTCTTTTATTACATTGATGTTTGAACTGCATAGGTCCACTTACATGTCGATGTTTTTTCAATAAATGTGTTGAAAAAATTTTTTGGAGATTTGCAACAATTTAAAAAGACTCACAAACTGTGTAGCATGGAAATACCAAAAAAAATTATGAAAAGTTTAGATATTGTAAGAATACAGTATATAATACATACAGCATACAAAATATGTGATAATTGTGTTATCACGCAGGCATCTGATTAATAGTAGGTTATTAGTTAAGATTTTGGAGAGTCAAAAGTTTTATGTGCACTTTGATTGTGTGGGTGGTTGACCCCCCCCCCCAGTCATCATGTTGTTCAGGGTCAACCATACTTTGATTATGGATGGGTATACTGTAAGCTTGCCCCCAGAGTTTCTGATGAGAAATCTGGTAATCTTAATGAATTTCTCTTGTATATGATATTTGCTTTTCACTGCTTTCAAGATTCTCTTTTACTTTGTCTTTTGAAAATTTGATTATAATGTATTTTGGTGTGAGCCTCTTTGAGTTCATCTTACTTAGGTTTTGTTGAGCTTCTTGGATGTTTATATTCGAGTCTTCCATCAGATTTGGAAAGTTTTTAGCCATTATTCATTCAGATATTTTTTGCTGCTTTCTCTCTTCTAGGACTCCCACAATGCATATGTTGGCCCACTTATTGGTGTCCCAAGAGATTCCTTAGTTTGTGTTCACTTTTCTTCAGTTTTTTTTCATTTTCTTTCTCAGACTTCATAATTTTCATTTTTCTGTCTTCAAGTTCACTGATTGTTCTGCCTACTCAAATCTGCCTTTGAATCCCTTTAGCAGAGTTTTCATTTCAGTTATACTTTTCAGCTTTGTGATTTCTTTGAGGTTTCTTTTTAGATTTTCTTTCTCTTCATTGGTATTTCTGTTTTGTTCACATACCATTTTCTTGGCTTTTTTCACATCATTCTTTAGTTCTTTGGGCAATTTGCCCAGTGACAGACAAGGGTAGTTTTAAAAGTTTTTTTCTGGCAGACCTACCATTAGGTCTTTTTCAAAGACGGTTTATATTGGTTTATTTCTTTCTTCAAAGGGGCCTTACTTTCCTGTTTCTTTCTATGCCTTGTGAGTTTTTGGTGAACACTGCATTTGAATTTAATAACTGGTAATTCTGGAAATTAGATAACACCCTTTTGTATTGTATGGTGTCCGTGTGCTGAGAATAAGCCTAGGTATAAATTTAAGGTCTTCTCAGGTCTTTTTTGAGTGTTGGAATGCACAGTCACTTTCTGACTTAACCCCATATAAGCAGTTTTTTGGGTTTTTTTAATGTGCTAATCTTTTTTTTTTTTTATAAAGTGTTTTTTTTTTTTAAGATTTTATTTATTCGACAGAGATAGAGACAGCCAGCGAGAGAGGGAACACAAGCAGGGGGAGTGGGAGAGGAAGAAGCAGGCTCACAGCGGAGGAGCCTGATGTGGGGCTCGATCCCATAACACCGGGATCACGGCCTGAGCCGAAGGCAGACGCTTAACCGCTGTGCCACCCAGGCGCCCCTAATGTGCTAATCTTAACATCTAGCTTTCAAAAAGGAAAGAAGTGAAAAATGAAGAAAAAATGGTACCAGCTCCTTAATTCCCAGGAGTCACTTCAGCCATAATGGGAGGGGCTTGCAATGATAGTGTGAGATATAATAACATTGGCTGTCACCCCCCCAACCCCCCCCCACCTTTGGGAGCACAAGCATTTAGTGATCAGAGGACAGATTCTTGATATTTGGAAGACGGGCTCCTTTTTGCCCAGCCTGGCTCCTGTAAGCTATATGAAGCTGCTCGGGAACACAGGTACCTTCCTACCAAGTGGCTGAAGGTGGGGATGGGTCACTGCTATTGTGCTGAGAGCTGAAATAAACCTCAATTTACCATCCGTGTCCTCTGCTGAAGTTACAAGCCTTCAGGAGAGTCCAGAGTTCCAAAATAGTTATATCAGTCAGAGTTTGCCAGTGCAGTTGTTGTTTACATTGGGAGACAGATTTCTGATGCTTCCTACAGTGACATCTTCCCTGATTTCCAACCCTTTCTTCTTTAAGTGATTCATGTTTTCAGTTTAAATCTTATAACTCTGACTTGTGAAAACCAGGTTTTAAAAAAAGTAGATTATAATGTACATGTCAAAAATTCAAATGTCATTAAACTATGTAGCATCTCCCATCCATCCTACTCCTTACTTCTAAGCTATCCCTATTGAGACAGCTTTTCCCCCCACCATTTTCCCCTGTAGATAGTGTCCTTTGAGAGATAGTTTGTGTGTGTATAAATGTATGCATACACATACTTACCTTCTCTGTTTCTTTTTTAACACAATTGGCAGTATATTGATAGGAAACGACCTGCAGGATGTGCCAGGAGAAAAATTAGGGTACATTATACAACAGATATAGACTGTCATTCCTTCAGATTTCTCAGTGTCCCATGGTTCTACATACTGGATAATTTATTTGTCCTGATGATGGACGTTTAGGTTGTTTTCAATCATTTGCTATCAGTGGGAGCCATATGTTAGTCTCTGTTGTCCATGTCTGTATCCATATATTAAGTTCATAGAGGTGAAGTTGCTGGGTGAAAGGGACACCTACTAAATTTTGATAAATGCTACCAGGTTACTCTATAAAGAAGTTGTGGCAGAAGACACTCCCCATACACTAAGAGTTGATGTGCCACTGCATTTACTAGTGAAAATCACCATTCATTAGTATATATCTTGTGACTTCTCTAAACCTACTGCTTTTTGCCACTACTTTATTTTTAAAAATCCAGTTTTTGAAATAAATTTGTAATAGGTACAGTTTTCATATTTCCTCTAATCTCCCACCTACCTAACATATGCAACAGTAGAATATATGAGCTCAAACTTTATAGTTACTGTAGTAATTGCTTACTGCAAGTTACATGGAGGCAAGAACTTTGGTCTGTTGTGTTCATTGATGTATTTACTGTTCCTGGAGCAGTGCTTGACATTTGTCAGATAGTAAATTAAAAAATATTTTTTGAAGAAGTTTTTTATTTTAATTCTAGTTAGTTTACTTACAGTGTTCTATTAATTTCAGGTGTACACCATAGTGATTGAGCAGTTTCTTATGTCATTTGGTGTTCATCATGACAAATATACTCCTTAATCTCTAATCGTCTATTTAACGCATCCCCCCACCTACCTCTCCTTTGTTGAGAGTTTGTTCTCTATAGTTAAGAGTCTGTTTCTTGCTTTGTCTCTTTTTTTTCCCCTTTGCCCATTTGTTTTTTTCTTAAATTCTACATATGAGTGAAATCATATGGTATTTGTCCTTCTCTGATTGACTTCGCTTAGCATTATACTCTCTAGCTCCATCTATGCTGTTGCACATGGCAAGATTTCATTCTTATTTATGGCTGACTAATATTCAATTGCATATATATACCACATCTTCTATATCCATTCATCAATCTGTGGATACTTGGGCTGCTTCCATATCTTGGCTAAGTAATAATGCTAAGTAAGTAATGCTACTATAAATATAGGGGGCATGTACCCCTTTGAATTCGTGTTTTTGTATTCTTTGGGTAAATACCCAGTAGTGCAATTGCTGGATTGTCAGGTAGTTATATTTTTAACTTTTGGAGGAACCTTCATACCATTTTTCACAATAGCTGGACCAGTTTACATTCCCACCAACAGTACATGAGTGTCCCTTTTGCTCCACATCCTCACCAACACCTGTTGTTTCTTATGTTATTAATTTTAGCCATTCTGACAGCTGTAAGGTGATACTGCATTTTAGTTTTGATTTGTGTTTCCTGACAAACAATGATGTTGAGTATCTTTTCGTGTGTCTGTTGGCCATCTGGATGTCTTCTTTGGAGAAACATCTGTTCATGTCCTTTGTTCATTTTGTAATTGGGTTATTTGTTTTTTGGGTGTTGAGTTGTATCAGTTCTTTATATATTTTGAATACTGATCCTTTATCAGACAGGTCATTTGCAAATACCTTCTCCCATTTGATAGTTTGCCTTTTAGTTTTATTGATTGTTTCCTTTGCTGTGCAGAAACTTTTTATTTTGATACTGTCCCATTTTATTTTTGCTTTTGTTTCCCTTGCCTCAGGGTTCCTATCTAGAAAAAAGTTGCTACATCCAACATTAGAGAGTTCCTGTTCTTCTAGGATTTTTATGGTCTCAGGTCTCACAGTAAGGTCTTTAATCCATTTTGAAATTATTTTTGTGTTTAGTATAAGAAAGAGGTGCAGTTTCATTATTTTGCATGTTACTGTCCAGTTTCCCCATTACCATTTGTTGAAGAGACTGTCTTTTTCCCATTGGATATTCTTTCCTGCTTTGTTGAAGATTAATTGACCATAAAATTGTGCATTTATTTCTAAGTTTTCTATTGTGTTCCATTGATCTATATGTCTGTTTTTGTACGAGTACCATACTGTTTTGATTACTACAGCTTTGTAATATAACTTGAAGTCTGAAATTGAGATGCCTCCAGCTTTGCTTTTCTTTTTCAAGGTTGCTTTGGTTATTTGGGGCTTTTTGTGGTTCTGTACGAATTTTAGAGTTGTTTGTTCTGTGAAAACTGCTGTTGGTATTTTGATAGGGATGTGTTAAATCTGTGAATTGCTTTGGGTAACATAGACATTTTAACAATATTTGTTGTTCCAATCCATGAGCATGGAGGGTCTTTCCATTTCTTTGTGTCGTCTTCAGTTTCTTCAGTGTTTTATAGTTTTCAGAGTATAGGTCTTTCACCTCCTTGATTAGGTTTATTCCTAGGTATCTTACTGTTTTTATGCAGTTGTAAATGGGATTGTTTTCTCAATTTCTCTTTCTGCTGCTTCATTATTGGTGTATGGAAATACAACAGATTTTTGTACATTGATTTTGTATCCTGTGACTACTGAATTCATTTAGCAGTTCTAGCAGTTTTTTGGTGAAGTCTTTCAGGTTTTCTATATATAGTATCACGTCACTTGCAAATAGTTGAAGTTTTACTTCTCCCTTACCAATTTGGATGCCTTTTAATTTCTTTTTGTTGTCTGATTGCTGTGGCTAGGGCTTCCAGTGCTATGTTGAACAAAAGTGGTGAGAGTGGACCTCCTTGTCTCGTTCCTGACCTTAGAGGAAAAGCTCTCAGTTTTTTCCCCATTAACAATGATGTTAGCTATGAGTTTTTCATATATGGCCTTAATTATGTTGAGGTGTGTTCCCTCTAAACCTACTTTGTGGAGGCTTTTTATCATGAATGGATGTTGTACTTTGTCAAATGCTTTTTCTGTGCCTATTAAAATGGTCATAGGGTTCTTATCCTTTTCCCTATTAATATGATATGTCACATTGGTTGATTTGCAAATACTGGACCACTCTTGCAACCCAGGGATAAATCCCACTTGATCATGGTGAATTTTTTTTTAATGTATTGTTGGATTTGGTTTGCTAGCATTTTGTTAGGACTTTTTGCATCTATGTTCATGAGAGATGTTGGCCTATAGTTCTCTCTCTCTCTCTCTCTCTCTCTCTCTCTTTTTTGTGGTGTCTTTTTCTGGTTTTGGTATCAGGGTAATGCTGGCTTCATAGAAATGAATTTGGAATTTTTCCTTCCTCTTGTATTTTTTTTTTTTTTTGAATAGTTTGAGAAGAGTAGTATTAACTCTTCTTTAAATGTTTGGTAGAATTCACCTTGGAAGTCATCTGGTCCTGAACTTCTATTTGTTGGGAGTTTTTTGTTTACAGAGTCCGTTTCTTTGCTGGTAAATGGTCTGTTCAAATTTTCTGTTTCTTACTGTTTCAGTTTTTTGGTAGGTTGTATGTTTTTAGGAATTTATCCATTTCTTCTAGGTTGTCTAATTTCTTGGCATATACTTTTTCATATTCTCTTATAGTTGTATTTCCATGTTGGTTGTTATTTCTCTTTTCTCATTTGTGATTTTATTTATTTGGGCTCTTTTCTTGATAAGTCTGACAAGAGGTTTATCAGTTTCACTGATTTTTTTGTTTTTGTTTTTCAAAAAACAGCTGGTTTCATTGTGCTATTGCTTCTTTAGTTTCTGTATCATTTATTTCTGCTAGAATCGTTATTATTTCTTTCCTTCTGCTGATTTTAGGTTTTGTTTGTTGTTCTTTTTCTAGCTTCTTTAGGTGTAAAGTAAGTTGTTTATTTGAAATCTTTCTTGGTTCGTGAGGTAGGCCTGTATTGTTATATACTTCCCTCTTAGAACCACTTTTGCGGCATCCCAAAGCTTTTGAACCATTGTGTTTTCGTTTTCCTTTGTCCCTGTGTACTTTTTTATTTATTTTATTTCCTGCTTGACCCATTCATTGTTTAGTAGCATGTTATTTAATCTCCATGTATTTTTGTTCTTTCCAGATTTTTTTCTTGTGGTTGACTTCTAGTTTTATAGCACTGTAGTCAAAATAGATGCATGGTATGACTTTATCCTTTTGAGTTTGTCGAGGCTTCTTTTGTGGCCCGGTATGTGATCTCTTCTGGAGAATGTTCCAAGTGCACTTGAAAAGAATGTGTATTCTGCCCTTTTAGGATGGAATGTTCTGAATATATCTGTCAGATCCATCTTGTCCAGTATTCATTCAAAGCCATTGTTTCCTTGTTGATTTTATCTTTAGATTATCTATTGATGTAAGGTTTTAAAGTCCCCTACGATTATGGTGTTATTATCGATTAGTTCCTTTATATTTGTTATTAACTGTTTTGTATTTGGGTGCTACCATGTTGGATGCATAAATATTTACAATTGTTATATCTTGTTGGGTTGTCCCCTTTATAATTGTATAGTATCCTTTATAGTTTCTTGTTACAGTCTTTGTTTTAAAAGTCAATTTGGGCTGATGTAAATACTGCTAATCTGGCTTTCTTTTGACATCCATTTGCATGATAAATGTTTCTCCATTCCCTTACTTTCAGCCCAGGAGTGTATTTAGGTCTAAAGTGAGTCTCTTGTAAGCAGCACATAGATGAGTCATGTTTTCTTATCAATTCTGTCAACCTGTGTCTGTTGATTTACAATTCCATTTACATTCAAAGTAATTATCGATAGATGTGTATTTAGTGCCATTTTATTACCTGCTTTGTGGTTGTTTCTGAAGATTTTCTTATCCTTTCTTTCTCTCTGATGGTTTTGCTGGTTTTCTTTAGTGATATGTATGAATTTTTTTCTCTTTATTCTTTGCATATTAGTACTTTTTGTTGGTATCATTAGGTTTGAATATAACTTCTTCTGCATATAGCAGTCTATATTAAGCAGATGGTTAAGTTTGTACCCATTCTTTACTTCTCCTCATGTTTTAGGTATGTGTTGTCATATTTTATATCCTTTTATTTTGTGGTTCCTTGATTGATATTTTTACAAAAATACTCATTTTTACTGCTTTTGTGTTTCCTTCCTTCATACTATCTTCCTTTTGGTTTTCCTTTCCACTCAGAGGATCCCCTTTAATATTTCATTTGGGCTGGTTTTAGTGGTCATGAACCCCTTTAGTTTTCGTTTGTCCAGGAAACTCTTTCTCTCTCCTTCTCTTCTGAATGACAGTCTTGCTGCATAGAGTATTCTTGGCTCTGGATTTGTCCCATTCAGCACTTTGTATATATCATGCCACTCTCTTCTAGCTTGGAAAGTTTCTGCTGAAAAATCCCCTGATAGCCTTATGGGGTTTCCCTTGTATGTAACTGTCTCTCCAGGAGCAGCCCCAATGCCTCAGGGCTTTCCCTGAGCCAAGCCCACTGACCTTTAGAATTCCAGGTTTTAGGCCCCACTACTTGCAAGAACTCAGTGGAATTCATCCCCTCTCGCTTTCCAAGCCAATTGCTATGTGGGATTCATTTTCTCCAGGCACCCCCTTGTGTGTTAGTCTGTCTCTCACCCTTCTCCACTATTGCAGCAATCACCATCCATTTTTTCTCTCCCAAGCCACTTCTCTGCACTTCCTACTTTGTTCGAGATGGCCTCTTCTCTACCTTTGGTTGTGGAGTTTGTTTTGCCAGTCTTCATGTTGATTTCTGGAAGTATTTAGGATGATAGTTACCTAGTTGAATTTGTGGATTGAGACGAGCCTAGGGTTCTCCTACTATGCTGCCATCTTCCTCTCTCTGTCCACAGTAAATTTTTTTTTTTTAAAGATTTTATTTATTTATTTGACAGAGATAGAGACAGCCAGCAAGAGAGGGAACACAAGCAGGGGGAGTGGGAGAGGAAGAAGCAGGCTCATAGCAGAGGAGCCTGATATGGGGCTCGATCCCGCAACGCCGGGATCACGCCCTGAGCCGAAGGCAGACGCTTAACCGCTGTGCCACCCAGGCGCCCCCACAGTAAATTTTTTTAAGCTTTTATTCAAATTCCAGTTAGTTAACATACAGTGTAATCTTAGTTTCAGCTGTACAAACTAGTTATTCAGTACTTCCGTACAACACCTGGTCCTCACCACAACAAATGCCCTCCTTAATCTCCATCACCTGTTTTTTGTTTTGTTTTATTTTGTTTTTAAAGATTTTTATTTATTCATTTGACAGACAGGCAGCGAGAGAGGGAACACCAACAGGGGGAGTGGGAGAGGGAGAAGCAGGCTTCCCACTGAGCAGGGAGCCTCATGTGGGGCTCAATCCCAGAATGCTGGGATCATAACCTGAGCTAAAGGCAGATGCTTAACAACTGAGCCAACCAGGCGCCCCTCCATCACCTGTTTAACCCATCCCTCCACTCACCTCCCCTCTGGTAACCATCAGTTTGTTCTCTATAGTTAAGAGTCTTTTTCTTAGTTTCTCTTTTTTTTTTCCCTTTGCTTGTTTGTTTTGTTTCTTAAAGTCCACATATGAGTGAAATCATGTGGCATTTGTCTTTCTCTGACTGACTTATTTCACTTAGCATAATACACTCTAGCTCCATCCATGTCATTACATATGGGACTACCTCATTCTTTTTGAAGGCTGAGTAATATTCCAGTGTGTGTGTGCGTACACACATATCACATCTTCCTTATCCATTAGTTAGTCGATGGGCACTTTGGCTGTTTCCATAATTTGTCTATCGTAGCTAATGCTGCTATAAATGTCATACAGTAAATTTTTTAAAATGATTTTATTTATTTATTTGAGAGAAGGAGACAGAGACCATGAGTCGGGGGAGTGAAGGGGGAGAGGGAGAAGCAGACTCTCCGCTGAGCATGGAGCCTGACACAGGGCCCCATCCCAGGACCCTGAAGTCAGACACACAACCAACTGAGCCACCCAGGTGCCCCCACAGTAAAGTTTTGAATAAACAAATGAGTATGGTTAAATAATTGTTTTTCCTCATTTTTTTTTAGTTTTTATCTTTTCTACAAAAGTGTTTTTGGAAAGTACAGTAGTCAGCCGTGAGCTTTTTGTGGATTATGTATTTGATGAATTGTTGCTGTGAAATGAAATGATTATTATTGCTTTGGGGATTTTTCCTTTCAGTGATTTAAATAAATTTTTATGCTATAGAAGCAAGGTATTTTTAACTTCTGAAAGTAGAGCCCTTTCCATATTCTTTTTTAATATGCTTATGTGTGCCCATACCTCTTACTTCTAATTAGGCTTTTTCTCTTCAGTGTTTCTTAAATAGATTGCTTAAGGAATAGTTACAGGACAAAACCTTCTAGCTGTATCTTAATATAGAAATTATATTATAGAAATATAATTTTGGAATGGAATAAGCTTAGACGCTTCGTCTTACCTAAAATTTAAAAAGTAGCCGTCATTTCCTCTTTAGTCCTCCTCACATATGCTCATTATGCATGGCGAAATTGAAAGTGTTTTCTTAAAACTGGCTGAGTTTAGCACTTTCTCTTGATACATTGTGCCTTAGTGCCTATACGCAGTCATCTTAAGTGCTGTATGTAATTAAAGATTTCTAATTTTTTTTTAAGGCGGGATCTACAGCACCGTTGTTTATTGACCAGCCAGAGGAACCTGAGTCAAATGCAACAGATGGCATAGAATTATTTGAAGACAGTCAGCTAACCAGCCGCTCTAAAGCAATAGCATCAAAAACCAAAGAGATTGAACAGGTGAGAATTTAGTCTTCTTTAAGTACATAATCTTTTGTTCCTGTCACTTTGCGCATGGTAGTTAGAGTACATATTTATTGACTACATGTATTTCATTTTGTTTTTTTCTCTCGTGACTCTGAAATTAGAATGTAAAAAATTATATAAAAATTGTTTGATTTGATTTCACAATAATATTGATCAGTTTGGTCCCCTATTCCTGTTTGTTTATTTTTTCATTTTTTAAATAAAAAGCTAACTCTTTTTTAGAGAATATCAATATGCTTGGTCATATGAAGCAACTTAAACTATTAAAATCAACAGGGATGACCTGAAAGAAATGTTAAATATACCAAAATATTAATAGATGTTATTTTAGAATATTGGGATTATAGATGTTCACATTTTTCATTATACTTTTAAGCATTTTTCAAATACTGAAGAAAAGTTAAGGATAAGTACATAGATTTAATTTTAATGATGTCATTCTGAAAAGTTAGGATCTTGTTTTTAATAGATTAAATAGATGACCTAAGGAATATTTACAGGTCAGAACCTTCTAGCTATATTTTACTATAGTATGAAATATAATTTTTGAATGGAATAAGCTTAGAGGCTTTGTCTTACCTGTTGAGATTTAAAACCATTTTCTCTTAAATCTTCACATGTTCTCATTATGCTTAGTAGGATTTAAAATGTTTTAACATGGAAATATTACCTGCCTCATAGTGTATTATCACTTTAGAGGATTAAATGAAGTAAAATTTGACAGGGTTTTATAACATGTAACATGCAGTATAAGTGTGGTTTTTTCCCCCAATAAAATTAACATACAGTGTTAGTTTCAGGTATACAGTACAGTGATTCAACAATTCTTTATATTACTCAGTGTGTACAGGTGTTTTTGATGTTGTTACTCTCCTGTGCTTTGAGTAAATGTCATATTGTTATATAGTCTTCTAAAACCTATTGGAAATTAAGAATAAAGTTAAATCTTTTCTCAGGGTGCTTTCCCGTTTCACATCAATTAAAATCTATTTGCCATGGTTGGATAGGAGATCATCTTAATTAAATCCTTGTTATGATTGTAGAGTTCATACTGATGCCACCCCAATGGCAAAAGATAAGAATCTGGATAGGAAATTTGTTATGTAAGCCACTAGAGTTTCAAAATGGAGGTGGTGAGCAGTGTCAGATGCCTGGAAGAATAGAAGGAAAATGAAGAGTGAGAAAATCCTATTTAATTCGGTGATATGAAGGTGACTGGTGCCTTACAAGATACCAGTTAATTAAGAGCATAAATAAATAAAAGGTTTGCTCCTTAGATGTGTCTTCAACATGGATATGAATGTCATTACCCCATGTAGAATTACTGCCCTTTTGTCCTTTTACTCTGACTTATTTTTCTTGGTAGCGCTTTTTTTTTTTTAACCACTTGACATATGTTTTTATTTGTTTATTTGTCTCCCGTCATCATAATGGAAGCTTCATGAGAGCAGTGACTATGTTTTATTACTTTATCTCCATTACCTAATATAGTGATTGGCATGTGGTAGACTCAAAGGAAATATTTTCTATAGATGGTGGATGAGGCATAAACCTAGAAATGACCTCTGAATAGCCCCTGAGTCACTGTCAGTCAGAGACTGCATCTTAACCTGACCACCTAACACAGTGCCTAAACCCAGCACTTCGTAGTTAAGTGCTTGGTAAGTGTTTATTGAATGAATGATTTTTTTTTCCTTTTCACCTAAACAGCAGTTCTTTAAAGGAGAGGCTCTCTTAAGAATATAACTGGTAGAAAAATTTGACTGAAATAACAGTGTAGGGGAATTTTGTTGTCATTTATTAGTATTTCTGCCTCTTTTTGTTATTATTCATTGTTGATTTATTTGATCTTGAAAAGATGAGCTACCAGTCAGATGTACAGCCCATCAGTACATAGGATTATTTAGTATGGAATTAGTTTTTTGTAGTACTCGATAGATATCTAGACATGTTTGGCCTATAAGTATGACTGGATTTCTGTTTTCATTTTCCCGTTGTTCAAAAACACATGGAAAATCTGACACTAAAAAATATTGAGATTATTATAGCAAAGACAGATGACCTAAAGAAAGAAAAATAAATCTAAAAGGACATTACTGTATTCTGATATGACAGTTGTTAGAAGAGTTATGAAATAGAAAAGTTAATAATGTTAAGTAATCTTAAATGCTAAAAATAAATTATTGTACTTAATAATGTTACCATACTCTCTTTTTAAAAGAGCACTTTGGTTTTCATGTATTGGCAAGAAAATCAAACCAAAAACCCCCAAGATGTCAGCAAGCTAGTAAATAATCATATATAATTATTTTATAAATTTGTGTCTAAAAGTTACAGTGACTTTAGAAAATGAAAAAGTTTTAAGGGGATTTTCCCCTCATTTTCTCTGTTTTCAACTTTTGCACATTTTATTTTTAGAGATTAAATGCCAAATGGATAGGAATAACGTAAAGGCTTGAGAAAGCCAGATGGTAGTTACACAGCTGTCCAGTAATTATTCTTTATATTTTTCCACATGCTTGAAATACTTCATGATTTAAAAAAAATATATAATAACCCAAAAAAGCCCACATAGATGAGGCCAACAATTCAAGTTTAAAATAATATAGAAATGTAAATATTGGTATAATGCCCAAGCTGCTTTTTCTCTCTGTTACATCAAGCACAGTATGTTCAGATATCTTGTAAAGATAAATTACCACATATAATTTTTTTAGGGTTTCTATAAATTAGATTCTTCAGCCCTTGCATCCTAAGGAAATCATTAACTTGTGACAGTATTGCAATATAAAATAAACTTAATCTCTCTAGGCGAAAATTTGGTTTAATTCAGTGTGCCCACAAGTGGCTATTTGATGTTTAAGGGTATACATATGGAGGTAGTTTGTATCTGAATCACTTCAGTGAGAGGGCAAATTCATGTTTTTTGCCACATTATTGCCATCTCATCCCTGTGAATATAAGAATTTTGATAGGGTTGGAAATGTAGATGAAAAAAGCTCCCCATGTTATAATCTAATATGGCAGAGAACCACAGTCTAAAATTAAAATCCTTGAGCCAGAAGACATCAGGTTGCATCTCTGACTGTTGTGTTGCTAGAAATCATTTTAATCCCGCTGGTGCCTGAATATCCTTTAGTGGAGATGATCCATTCTATTGTCACAGCGCATTTAGCCTTCTTATGTTTTAGACCCTATGGCATATCTTATTTTACCCTCATTTCCCCAGATTTACCCAATTTGGGCCACATTTACAATCACTTATCAGAATATTTTTCAAGGTTCTTAGCTTCTTAGCCCAGAGAGGGAGATTTCAGAATTTGTCCTGTCATTATAAGTGATACCCAGATAGCCTACAAAAGTATAGGTGATTCATAATCTATCTCAGGTGTTTGGCATTAACCCCTTGATTGTAATATCTCATAAGTCCTCACATATTTCTATTACTGAATTATTTGATTTGAAAGTGAATTCCACTACTGCTATTTTACCAGTGAGGAATCTTCTAACAGACTGTCACTTTGAACAAACCACTCAAATTGAAATCTATATTATTACATAACCCTTCTTCCCTCTGTTGCACCTGTGGGGATAAGGTAATATTTACTTTAACTCTTTGGAACCTTTTTCATACTTAACCTCATACTTTGTTAAAACAGTGCTTAGACATAGCCTGTCAGTGAGATCCTCTGTTTTTTGGACGTCTGGCATCTAGTGACATTTTAAAATCTCTTTGTAATTCCCCACTGGCAAGATCTGGAGTAGAATTTTGTATCTATCTTCTTTATTCAGATGGGATCAGATAATCTAAGTAGATCTGGGATGGAGTAGATACATATAATATGCATATGCATGTTCTGCCTAGTAGGCCATACAGCTATGAATGTCAGGGTGGCTAAAATGCACCTACATACACAAGTAGAAGAGAAGCAGGGACCTAATGAAACACTACTAAAGATGGTGAGTAACTGCTGTTTATTAGGATTTTTTGCTATGGAAACTAATAGTCTTGAAGAAAACTTTCCATCTCTTCCCCCTCAAAGCACAGTACTTATATTATGATTCTCTCTCTACCTTTGTTATACATCTGTGAGGCTTTTTAAAAAAAGTAGAGCTTCTTGGCTTTCTACCATAACTCTTCTGGTAAATAGGTTATCAGAGCTTCTCAAGTTTTAATACACACAGAAATCATTTGGGGATCTTGTCAAAGTACATTTTCTGACTCTCTAGATCTGGGATGGGGCTTGAGATCAGAATTTCTAACATGCTCCTTGGCGATGCTGATTGTCCTAGTCTGTGGACCATATTTGGAGTAAGGAATTAGAAGGAGGTGATAGTTTTTTCTTAAGTTTTTCTGTAGTTTTCTAATATGCTAAAAGCTTGAGAACTATTACCACCTTAGTTTAATGTAAACTGAAGTTTTATCTTACATATTTTTAATTGATGTATAATTAAAGTGCAGTAAAATGCATAGATCTTAAATATTCAGTTGGATGAGTTTTGACAGTTCTAACACTGTAAATATCACCTGTAGCAAATATTTATGAAAGTCTTTTTCAGAACAGTTGATTATACTGACAGTAATAAGGATTTTGTTAGGAACTAAAGTTATGATCATGTCTCAAAATCATGTGATTTAATTTGCTTTTTGATAAATACCCTCCAGCCAATCCATTAAGGCTGGATCTTAATTAGTAACATATATAAGCATAAATTTCAAAGGACACAGAGATCATGCAGTGAAAAACAAGTTTCCTTCATAATTCTTAGCTGCCCAGTTTCTTTCCCCAGCATATAGACTATGTAACATACATATGTATATGTATACACAGTTTATATATCATATTTATGTGTGTGTACATATTTTGTATGTATATACACACATACGTCGGGATCATGATTGATCCTGATGAGTAGAGATAAGAGTTGGTACGTGTCTCCATATTTTTTCTTTAAATACAAGTGGTGGCTTACCATGTACCCTGTTCAATATATCCATTTTGTATCAGTGTATATAATTAGTCCCCTATTAGTAGATATTTATAATCACTTGTGAAACCGTGTTTTAAAATACAGTTCCTCCGATTTCTCCACCTTTATAAGAAAGGTGTGTATATATTTTAAAAATATACAAGGATTGCATTTAAAATGAGCAGTTTTGGAGGGGAGTTGATGTAGTTGTGGTTATCAAATGCCTGTGTTGTGTCTTGTGAAGTGCTGTGTCAGTTTTAATGACTGCCATAAGAGATCACCAGAGTGCCTGGTGACCAGATTCCTGAGTCTGTGTATTCTGAAATCTGTATGTTTTAAAACACCTCTTGTGATTTTCATGGCAAGCCAAGTTTAAGAATAACTGGAACATATGAGATTACAGAGAGAATCTTCATTTCTTGCTAGTACCAATCATTGTTAACCTTTCTCAAAAATTTTTATCAGTAGATAGAACTTATGGAATCTCAACCAATACAGTTGAAGGGATGTGCCTGAAAGTATTCTGTAAATGCACTATTCATGGTATTTCTTAAATCATAAAAAAGTAGAATTTGGGGGGGGGGGAGTCCATTTCTTCTTTTTCTTATTTGATGAATAATAACCAGAAAAAAAAAAGAAGTACCATGAAGGCAAATTCATTTTTTAAAACCTCTTTGACTGTTTCAGAATACTATCCATCCTAATACTGTCCTACTGTTGTTTTATGAAAATGCTGATATTTCTACCTTGAAGTAAGTCTCTCTCTTGAATGAAGGGTAGATTATATATTTATCTTTATGTATTGACTTATATAATTAAATTGTAGATGGGAATCCTCTCCTTTCCTTACTCCAGTTAGTTAAAAAAGAAAAATCAACTTACTTCAGAAATCCTTTTGTTGCTTTTCTAGGTTGTTTGATAGGTTAATAAGGTTTAACTATAAATCTAGATCAATCTACAATTAAGTAGATTAAATAAATAAATAAAAATAAATAAAATAAAATAAATTTTATTTTAATTTGAATTCTGCATGTTAACCATTTTCTTGTGACCATATGGCCTGCTCACTAGCTTTTCCAAACTTTTTCTTCAAAATAAAGAAACTAGACTGAATAATCTTAGATCCGTTCTTAATCTCCATCATTTAAAAGTAAAAGCTAAATATTGCTGCTTCTGCACACACTGTTGTGTGTAGCTAGTTTCAGATTAAGGTATAGAATTTTTAGGTGTTTTAATTCTTTTTTTTTTTTACCTCTTAATACTTACACAGGTTCTTATATTTAAATATTTTTTTAAACTCAGATATACTGTTGCTATGCATCAGTTAGTAATTAGTGTTTGTTGAGCTAATGAATTGTGCAAAAAATATTTTTTTTAGTAAATAAGATGTCACGTTTAATCAGTGGTCAATCTGTGGCTCTTCTCTTTTTACAGTGTCTAGTTTCAGTTACTGTCAATATAGCCTGATGATTCCCAGCACTTTCACTAGTTCTTGCTCCTTCTCTCTCAATATATAATAGGACATATTTGTTTTACTTTTAAAGTAAAATGGGTAGAAGATTAATCAAATGTACCATCTTCCCGAAATGTTAGAGTTAGGGACATGGAAAAAATCAGCTTTAACACATGATGGATTAAAATGAAATTGTTTTCAAAGCAGTGGCAGCTCTATTGTATATGCATGATCTAAACATTTCACGCTAACCTTACATAATAGAAACATTCTTTGTTTTCCCTTTTTATCAGAACAAGTAACAAACTTCTTAAAAGTACAGCTTTCACCACTATCTTGTGTAGACATCAAGTCTACCCTACTGTATTTAACAATCCATTATTGCCAACCACTTGTTCAGACTTTACATATATAGATTTAGTAAAATATACTCGCTTAAGATTTACCCCTGAAAAATTTCTTATTCTCAAAACACATTAAAGATAAATCCTTTATTTTGGCCATATTTCAAGGTTTTTGAAAGTTACAGTTTGTCAAAAAAAAACCAGATTTTTTATTCCAGAAACTTGTTGCTGAAGAACAAGTGTTAAGCTTCGTTTTAAGGGAGTTTCATCTGAAAGTTATCTCATAAGGTAATTTGTATCATGCTTGAAATATTAAAACCAAGCATCTCAGTCTTCACATTTAAAAGTGAGTTAGTTATTTTTTTACCTGATATAAACCTATAAATATGAAGATGATTGACCCTGTTATATTATTTTTACATAAAATATAAAATTTAGGCAATACGGATACCAAGCCTGGTAAGAACCATATTTAATATGTTATAACTACCAAAAGAGATGAGGCCAACTTGGACCTTATCCCTGGATGTCATCACTTAAAATGTACCTAGTTATAAAGCATTTCCGATATCGTTGTTCCCCATGACATAAACTCGAGCACAAGCTTCATTCTCCCACCTTTCCTCCTTGTCCACTATCAACAAGTGCTAGGTAAGGATTTCCTCCTTAGTGGTTCCAAATTGTTGTCCCTTGCGATTCAGTTCCCCTGCTGTAAGTTGACATGTCTGAGAATTTACTTTAAAGGACATTTGTAAGTGGTGTGGCATAGTAAACACTGGATGTTTCCACTTAGTGTTTTAACTTCTCAGAGCCCTTTTCCTCATTTGTAAAATGGGGTTAATTACACACTCTCCCACAGAACCAACAAAACCACTGTATGTGAAAGCCCGTTGCATATTGAAAATCACTATATAGATGTTTATGGTACTATTAAGAGTTACTTTGCCTGTTTCTTTGCGGCTTTGGAATTTTGACTACTTTCAGATTACTTTCTAGGAATATCACATAGCAAATCTGTAGAAGTTTAACTCTTGAGAGGCGATTTTCTCAACATTGTTAGGATTTGGGTTGTTAAACCCTTTATCCTTATGCTTCTGCTTTTTTTCTTTCTCCTTTTCCCCTCCATTCATTCAAAATGAATTGTAATAATAATTTTACTATGAAATATTTGTTCAGGGGGGTTCCTTTGTAATTTCTCTTTTACATTTTCCATTTGGCTTGTTCTTTTATCTCACTGGTTCCAGTCTATTTTTCTAGGTACAAGAAGTATCGTAAAAAGGTAAATGTTTCCTTCTCCTTAGAACTCCCTGCTTCCCTTCCCCATTTCTGAAACAAATTATTCTCATATTTTCCCATCATTTGTCATTTTTCATTTTTAAAATGTGATCCCTTCTATGACATCTGTCTTCTCTTAACTGTTGTTTAATTCAGGTACTGTATAATAAGCTTATCTGTCCTGTACACTCATGTGCTGACACCAGCGTGAGTTGGTTGATATTCTCAGTTCATTTATACAAGACGTTGTAAAAGTTGCCCTATGGGGCGCCTGGGTAGCAGCCTTGTTAAGCGTCTGCCTATACAGCTCAGGGCGTGATCCTGGCGTTACGGGATCGGGCCCCACATCAGGCTCCTCCGCTATGAGCCTGCTTCTTCCTCTCCCACTCCCCCTGCTTGTGGTCCCTCTCTCGCTGGCTGTCTTTCTCCGTCAAATAAATAAATAAATAAATCTTTAAAAATAAATAAATAAAAGTTGCCCTAAGAAAATCTTATGTTTCTACTTAAGGGTAACTTGTAGTTAAACATTAGAAATGAAATGATGATTTTTAGTATCTGGTTCATCGGGAGACATACTGTTTTGTTGTCGTCCGCCCTTATTTTTCCTCTTTTATTTTGTTTTTTAAAAAACTATTAGAGGAAAGTGTGCAATTTTGTTTAGAATACTTGTTTACTTCAGTTAGCTGGGATATTATTTGTAGAATTTTTCTGTCAGCCTCAGAGCGGAATTTTAAGATTTCTAATCCCTCAGTTATCTGGACATTGGGGCAAATGAGCACTTCAAAATCATTTCTAGTTAGCTGAAGATCAGCCATGCTAAATTCTGCTATGCTTGCTATTGTGCTCTATTTTTTTTTTTTTAAAGATTTTATTTATTTGACAGAGATAGAGACAGCCAGCGAGAGAGGGAACACAAGCAGGGGGAGTGGGAGAGGAAGAAGCAGGCTCATAGCGGAGGAGCCTGATGTGGGGCTCGATCCCATAATGCCGGGATCACGCCCTGAGCCGAAGGCAGACGCTTAACCGCTGTGCCACCCAGGCGCCCCTATTGTGCTCTATTTTTTAATAAAAGCATTTTAATGATGTATAACATATACAGAAAGAAGTACTCAAAACGTAGTTGTTAACCTGAGTGATTCCTCACAAAGCAGACACTTGTGAAAACTACCACTCAAGGGGCGCCTGGATGGCACCGCATTTAAGCGTCTGCCTTCGGCTCAGGGCGTGATCCTGGCATTATGGGATCGAGCCCCACATCAGGCTCCTCCGCTATGAGCCTGCTTTTTCCTCTCTCACTCCCCCTGCTTGTGTTCCCTCTCTCGCTGGCTGTCTCTATCTCTGTCAAATATATAAATCAAATCTTTTAAAAAAAAAACAAACTACCACTCAAATCGGAGCACCTGGGTGGCTCAGTCGATTAAGCATCTGTCTTCAGCTCAGATCATGATCTCAGGGTTATGGGATCGAGCCTTGCGTCAGGCTCTCTGTTCAGCAGAGGGTCTGCTTCTCCCACCCCAGCCCCCCGCTTGTGTGTGTTCTGTCTCTGTCTTAAATAAATAGTCTTTAAAAAAAAATACCATTTAGATCAAGAAGTAGAATATTACCAGCATCCCAGGAAACCCTTTATAGCCTCTCCCAGTTACTGTCCCCTCCTTTTTCTCAAAGGTAGTAACCACTAAATTAGTTTCTAACATTGTAGTATTGTTTTGTCTGTTTTTAAACTTAATACAGGTAGAATAATATGGTATATATTATTTTGTGACTAGCTTTTTTTTGGTTCAGCATTGTGTTTGTAAGATTCATTGATAGTGTTAACATGTAATAGAGCTCCCTATGCTTTTAATTTGCATGTCCCTTATTACTGATGATGCTAAGGACGTTTTCATATGGTTATTAGCATCTCTTTTAGAAAGTATCTCTTGAGATTCTTGCCTGTTTTCCTATGAAGTTGCTTTGGTTTTTTTAAGATTGATCTGCAGAGTTCTTTATATATTCTAAATACAAGCCCTTTGCTAGTTATATGTGTTGCAGATAACTTTTCCCGCTTTGTGGCTTGTTTTTTCATTCTTTTGATATTTTTGGAGGAATAAGAATGTAGTGCAGACTTTTCAGTCTTTTTCTTTATTACTGTTGTCTCCTATTTAAGATAGCTTTTATTATCTTCTAGAAGATATTTTGTTTTGTCTCTCACATTGAGTCACAGTCCATCTGAAAATTATTTTATGTAGAGTGCATATTAAATATATATCAGGGGGGCACCTGGGTGGCACAGCGGTTAAGTGTCTGCCTTCGGCTCAGGGCGTGATCCCGGCGTTACAGGGTCGAGCCCCACATCAGGCTCCTCCGCTATGAGCCTGCTTCTTCCTCTCCCACTCGCCCTGCTTGTGTTCCCTCTCTCGCTGGCTGTCTCTATCTCTGTCGAATAAATAAATAAAATCTTTAAAATATATATATATATATATATATATATATCAGGGATCCAGGTTTCATTTGTTTTTTTCCATATGGACTTTAATTTGACCTGGAACCATTTATTGGAAAGGCCATGTGTTCTTTACTGCTCTGCATTGACACCTATATAATAAATCAAGTGTCCATATATATCTGAATCTGTTTCTGGACTCTGTTCTGTGCCGTTGGTCCCTTGATCTTTGCAATAATACCATGCTGTCTTTGTTACCATAGCTTTATAATAAGTCTTGATATCCAGTAGAGCAAGTTGTCCTACCTTGTTGTTTTTCAAGAGTACCTATACTTGGAGCTGTGAACTTCTGTAGAAATCTTAGAATCAGTTCCTCAATTTCTTAGATGCAGCAAATAAAGCCTGTTGGGATCCTGGCTCAGGATCTCTCAAGAGGTTGCTATCAAACTGATAACGAGGGCTGTAGTCTCTGAAGATGTGACTGGAGTTGGAAGATTCACTTCCAAGCCCACTCATGTCGCTTTTGGTACAAGTTTTACTTCCTCACCATGTGGACCTCTCCACAAGGCTTCTCATGACATGACCTCCCCAGAGCTAGAGTCCCGAGAGAGAAAAGAAACAATGATTTGCTGTCTTTTCTGATCTGTTCTTCAAGTCACATACCATCCATCGCTTCCATCTTGGTCTATTCATTAGAAGTAGTCACTAAGCCTAGCTGACACTCAGTAAGAAGGTATTACACAAGGATGAAAGTACCAGGAGATGGGGATCACTGCAGGCTATCTTGGGAGTTGGCTGCTACATCTCCCATGATCAGTGTTACCTAAAGTTACCAGTCTTACAAGTCTTTTTCAAAGAACCAACTCTTGGTTTTATTCATTTCTTTCTTGTTTTTGTATTTTATATTTCATTGAATTCTACCTTTATTATTTTCTTTCATTCTATTTTTTTGGTGTAATTGCTCTTTTTGAAAAAAACCAAAAACAAAACAAAACTCTGGAGCCTAGGTACTGATTGATTTGCAGCTTTTCTTTTAACCTATAAATTCTCTCTCAGTAGGGCTTTAGTTCCATCTTCCAGAAGTTGATGTTATATTTATTGCCATTCAGTTTAGAATATTTTGTGGGGATTTCTTCTTAGAGTTTAGAATATTTTGAAATTTCCAAACAGGAGATTTTGTAGTTGTTTTTGTTTTGTTTTTTATTTTGTTTTTTTTTTTTTAAATAAATTTCTAATTCAAAACCACTGTAATAGAAAATATACTTTTTAGGATTTGAGTCCTATGAAATTTGTTGTGACTTCCATTGTGGGCCAACACATAGTCAGTTTTTGTTAAGTATTCTGTATACTTGATAGGAAGGTGCATTTTGTATTTGTTGAGGGCATTGGCTTATTAGTATGACAATTAGGTAAAATTTATTGTATTAAATCTTCCAAATCCCGGGCACCTGGATGGCTTAGATGGTTAAGCGTCTGCCTTCAGCTCATGTCATGACCCCCAGGTCCTGGGATCAAGCCTCATGTTGGGCTCCCAGCTCAGGGGGGAGTCTGCTTCTCCCACTCTCCTTGCCTCTCCTCCTGCTTGTGCTCTGTCTCTCTCTCTCTCTCAAATGAATAAATAAAATCTTTTAAAAAAATAACAAAAATAAATCCTCCATATCCTTATTGGTTTTGTTTATCTTATCAGTTTCTGAAAGAGTTGTATTAAAACCTTCACATGTCTGTGGGTTCATGTATCTCCTTTAAATATTTTTATTCCTTTTATTTGAGACTATGCTATGAAGTGCATATGAATTTATAATTATTTTATATCTTTCTGAAGTAGTTTTCTTCATCTCTAATACTGCCTCATATTTATCTAAGTTTTATGTGGTATCTTTTTGTTACCTTGCTTTCAGCTGTTCTGTATTCTTGTATTTAAGGTATTTTTCTTATAATTGAGTTTGTTTGTTCATCCATTTGGATAAAATATGTCTTTTCTTGAATCATCTGGTCCATTTTATTTAATGAGGTTACTGATGTATCTGTGTTTAGTTATTCTTCCTATTCTGTAGTCCTTTTTCTCTCCTTTTTTCCATCTTTGGAATTTTGAAAATTATTCATTTCCATACACCAATAGTTTTACACTGTTTTTTTCTTGTTAGTTATATACTGTTTTACACCAAGCATTCCTGAGTTACTGAAGTCTAATATACACTAGTATTTTTAACTTCCTGATGGATCAGTGTAGGCATTTTAGAGCATTTTAACCCCATTGAACTTCCTCTTGATTGATCTATTACTGGTGTATTTTACTTCCATATATATTTTAAACCCCACAAGATACTAAGAGTCTCCTTTGCAGTTAATATTCATTTAGGCTTACTTAAATATTTACCCTTTTTAAAATTTTCATTGCTTCTTATGTCTCCTACTTCCACGAAGGATCATTTTCTTCTATCCAAGAACAATGACTGAATAGATTCTAGTGTATGTGCACTATGGAATTTCATATGGTCAGTAGAAGGATTTATGGAGTATTGCCACAATGCTGCTGCATTATTTTAGTAGTTAGAACAAGTACTGTAGGAATTTTGGAGTTAGGGGATTAGGCTTGAATCCCAGTTCAGCCACTTAACTATGTGTCTTTGGAAAGGTCATTTTATTTTTCTGAGGCTTGCTTTGCTCACTACTGTAAGGGGAATGGTGCTAGTATCCATTTCATAATAATGTTAGAATTAAATGGGAATGTATATTTAAGTTGGCTAGGACGTTGTCAGTAGCCAAAATGGCTGCTGTTATTGTTTTATACTGTTTTTCATAGTTGGTGAAAAGTATTTACGTTTTCGTTTGTGCTTATGAGGCTTTTGTGGGTTACCCTAGAATCCCAACTTAGAAAAATAAGGCCCAAATTCCAACCAAGTAACTTAAAAGTTATACTGAAAAATAACGGTTCCTTTGGTCATTTTGTATTTTAAATTATAACATTTGTGAATGAGTTGAAATTAAAATTAATGTCATTAAACCAAGAAGGAAATAGATGAGTCTTCATGTCAATTTCATCTAGTGATTCTCTCTTACGAGAAGTGAAAGGTAAAGAGCAAAGTAGATCTTGAGTAACTGAAATGAGTAGGATGGTGGTACTATGATGCTATATTGTCATCTCTATTTACCTAGGATGGTAGTAATTATACTGGGGCTACTAGGGCTTGATTTTTGTACATATATCTTTTAAAGATTATTTTGCTTGGGAAAAAGCCTTTAAAATGTATAACAGTAATGTTATATTTGAGGTAAGGCTTTTTGCCTTTTATTTTTTTAGCCATACAATCCCCATGTTAGATTGATAGGAAATATTTTAGGGTAAATTTGAACTACTCATTTATGGTGTGTGAATTCAAGTGACAAAGTTTTTAAAGTTCCCTATCAGCAAATATCCTAGTATGCCTTTCCCCCGTTAAGCTGCTTCTTTGTGTCAAGTTTTTCCAGAACCTTTTCCTGAACGTATGCACTCCATTGTCTTCTGGTATATATACACTGTGTCAAATTGTGGTACTTTTTTCAAACTTTAGGATATTTCTGACTTTGAGATTATTTATTTTTACTATTTATAAATACTATACTATTTATTTACTATTTACTATTATTTATTTTTCATTGGCTCATTTAGGCCAATACGTATGTATATACATATACATGCACACATGCACATGCACACACACACACATTCTTTTTTGAGGATTCTCAATTTAATTCTTGCCCAGCAGTTTTGATGGTTTTATACCACATTGATTTCTAATTATGGTTTGCAGTGTTGTGCCCTGAAATTTTATTCTATTATTAGCATCCTTCATTGGTACTGTTTGAGGAATGCCTAGACGAAAAACCTTTTGTGCTTATTTCAGCAGCTGTTGTACTACATGTATTTCTCTATCCTTTATATTGGTTGTCTATAAGTTACAGATCAGATCAGGTCTTAATAATAATAAAGATTTTGTAATCTAGAGATTTTAAGTAGTACTCATTTATTCTACTTAAATATTTAATCATAAGCTGTTTTAGCAAAAATTCTTGGTACCCTTGGGACCAAGTTTAAAGAAATGCATGTGATTATCTCAGTAGAGGCTTTTTCTTAACATAAAAATATTTTTCCATTCCATGTTTCTAGTGTAGTACATTCTTGATATTGTGATCATGAAAGAGATCGGGGCCCCATGTAAAGCAAAGGCGTAAAAAATATTAAATTTACTTTTTAGTGGAAGCCTGTATTAAGGGAGGGTAGTTTGTTTGCAACACGTTTAATTTTCTAGATTTTGTTTTATACTAAAAATTTATTTTTATTGACTGAATTCATCAATTGCACAGCCAACTGTGATTTGCCAATGAAAATGGCACAGCCAAAAGTTAATAATAACATCTTTGCCTCCTACTTATAGCTAGCATATGGTCAGCTACAATACTACTTACCTTTTAGAGGCTGAAAGAAAAATTACCTAATTAATCATCTTTGTGTCATTTGGAGTTCCTTGCCTACTGTAGGCTCGCAGTAAATGTTTTAACAGTTGAATGCATGGAATTAGGAGGAGTCCTCAAAGCATCCTGGGTCCCATGTAGTTTGGCTCTGTTATTTTAGCTTGAAGATAAATACTAGAGTAAATCTTCAAGAATCTTTCCCTTCGGGGGATTAAAAGGAAGTAAAGGAAGAAGTAAAATCATCTTTATCTATTTGGTTGCAAAAAGAGAGTCCACAAGATTGAGATGATTTCTCATAAATTTACTGCATATGACTAAAATATATATTGAGAAGATTGTACAAAATATTATTGATGAAAAAAATTGGATCTTTATGACAAGCCTATGAACGGGAAGAAATTATTTTTCTTTTTTCTTTATGATTTTATTTATGTATTTGACAGAGACAGTGCACAAGCAGGGGGAGCTGCAGGGGGAGAGGGAAAAGCAGGCTCCCTACTGAGCTGGGATCCTGACCTGGGCTCTATCCCAGGACCTTGGGATCATGACCTGAGTGGAAGGCAGACGCCTTACAGACTGAGCCACCCAAGAGCCCTGAGATTATTTTTATTTTAAAGTTTACTTTTCAATATGCAGTTTTACTATAATGTATTTAGATATGGATTGTTGTAAAATTTATTCCAGCTAACATAATTTATGCTTCCTGTATCTGAAAATTTGCATTTTTCATGACAGCTAGAAAATTATGTTATCTCTTTAAATTTTGAGTATCCTCTATTCTTTTTTTATGTACTCCAGTTGGATGTAGGTAGATTTTTTATCATTGTATCTTTCACTTCTCCTAAACTTTCTGAAGTTTAAATCTGAAATTATAAGTATTTTGTTCAGGACTCTCTAAGCCTTCAGTTTTATATAATTTACTGTTTAATCCATTCACGGAGTTCTTAATTTCAGTTATATTTTCCATTTCTAGAAGTTTAATTTAGTTTTCTTAAAAATCTGCCTAGAATTAGATTGTTTATTGCTCATGGTTTCATTCTTTCTCTTTCGCATCTTATTTTCTGTAATGGATAATTTTAATACGTGAAGTCTGAGGGCTTTAATCCAGCTGCTGTTTCTGCTGACTCTTGCTCATGGTAGCATGTTCCCTTATATAATTTGTATTTTGGAGTTGTGAGTTTATATTTAGAACTTCAAATGCACATGAAAGTAGACCTATGTTTATGAATATTCAGAGGAAATTGCATCTCCTTGCCTTAAGAGGCTCAATCAAGGCAGAGAAGTTTTCCTGTCTTTTTCTTTTACTGATAGATGATTTAGGTTTGTTTGTTTGTTTTTTCCAGTTCATCCTGCTGCAAAGATCCTACCTAGCTTTATGCAAAGGCCTGAGATTTCAACTCTGTCTTGAAACGTCCAAAGGTCATGTGTCTCATTCATGCCCAGCCCTAAATTCTTGGCTCTTTGGGGAAGCCGTAGCCCATGCTGTTAGTTTATCAGTCTGTTTCTTGTTTCTTCTTTTATGATTGCTGGCAATTACCCTTAGTTACTTTAAGAGCTTAGCTGTGCTTTTAAAAGAACGTGTTTCTAAGGTTTTTGAGGCAGAAGAGTGTTTCTGGAAATGGCATGTTGTTTTTCCTGTCTTCATTTTACATGTTTTAAAAGCTTGAGTGGCTGGTTCCAGCTTATACCAGAAATGGTATAAATATGACTGTTCCTTACTTAATGCTCTCTGTTATGCTTGTTTTCCTTGAAACTGAGATTTTTAAAAAATCGGTTTCAGATAGGAGAACCAAAGAGGCTTTATTTTGGAAGTGATATCTGCTTGGATCCTTAGAATTCAGGTAGGAGTCTCAGAGATAGGAGGTAAAAGATTCTAGACAGAGGTGAATGACATGAGCATAAGATGGGAAATAGGGAACTATAAGGAATAATCAACAATTACAAGTAGTTTAGTTTGAGTAAAACTGTATCTTACATGGATGCTTTTTAATCTCTTTCCCCATACCCTTCATTTCCCCATCCTACTCCCCAGCCACATTTATTGCTATAACTTCATAGAGTAGAGGTTGATAGAATTATATTTAGTGTTGTATATTAGAAGGATCGTGACTAGTCTTGAATAATAGGCTCAGAAAGTTTGTCTTGATTTGATAGAAGAGCTTTGGAAAGAAGCATTCTGGTATACTCCAATTCAGTTCTGCCAGTAACCACTGAGAGTTAGTGCAGACCCCACAAGTTAAAGGGCATGGTCCCCAACAAGACTGCCCTTACTTCTGAAACCAGCTGCACTTTGGGGGTCCCCAGGCCACTTGCACTCCTGACCTACTGGCTACAAATTTGGGGGTTCCCATGACCCCATCAGGTCCAGTAATATGCTAGAACAACTGATAGAACTCAGAAAAGGTGCTATACTTATGATTATAGTTTTGTTATAAAGGATGCAAATCAGGAAGGAAATATGGTTTCAACTCCACTGATGTACTGTAGTTCAATTCTGGCAGTAACCCCTCAGAGTTAGTGGAGACCCCACAAGTTAAAAGCTCACAGCAGTAAAGGCGCCTGGGTGGCTCAGGCCCTTAAGCATCTGCCTTTGGCTTAGGTCATGATTCCAGGGTCCTGGGATCGAGCTGGCCGTCGGGCTGTCTGCCCGGTGGGGAGCCTGCTTTTCCCTCTCCCTATGCCTGCTGATTTGCCTGTTTGTGCTCTCTCTCTCTCTCTCTCTCTCTCTCTCTCTCTCTCTCGGTCAAATAAATAAAATGAAATCTTAAAAACACACACACAGTAGTAGATGAGAAATTAAAGTAGCATGAGACAGGGTCTGATTATAGACTATTTTACAGAAAGTTTTTCGTAGAGAAAAGATAGTAGATGGCAAGCCCAGGATAGTTTTCTAAAGATAGCTGGAGCCAGATCATTGAAAAATTTAAATGCCAGGAGAAAGTAGTTTAATTCTATTGATTGGAAGTATGGTTTATGGATGAATTTCAAATATGTGAGAATTAGGATCAGGATTTTAAAAAAAAATACTAGCAAGGAAAGGTGGGGGCGGTGCCTGAGTGGCTCAGTTAGTTAAGCACCTGCCTTGGGCTCAGGTCATGATCCTGGGGTCTTGGGTTCAAGTCCCGCATCGGGCTCCCTCCTCAGCAGGGAATCTGCCTCTCCCTCTCCATCTGCTTCTCCCCCAGCTCATCCTCTCTCTCTCTCTCTCTCTCTGTCTCTCTCTCTCTCAAATCAATAAGTAAAATCTTAAGAAAAAATAAAATAAAATAAATTTTAAAAGATACTAGTGTGGCTGTACAGAAATGTTTGACAATTCTTCAGGTGAGGTGTGAGAGCCTGAATTAGATTGCTAGAGTCAGAAATGGAGAACAAGTGCATGAGACTGTGTGGCAGGCGAATAAATAAAACTCGCCGACCTATTTATTTATTTATTTACTTACTTATTTTTGAATACTTGTGAAAAGGTAAGGGTAATATGAGAGAGACTGAAGATAAAAAACAGATGGAATAATTGAAGCAGGAGAGATGATCAATAGCACGGATAGAGGGACTAACCTTGAAAATTTAGAGAAATGCTTTTCTGTGACTAGGACAAAGGAGAATAAAGTGGCAGCCATTTTTAAGGTGGAGAGGAGATAGGTTTAGGAGAGACAGTTTTGCTAAGAGTGAGGGGAAATGGGATAGGGTGGGGAGAGTCCTATCAGCACTTGGAGTTCCTGAATCAGGCATGGAAAGGACTTAGAATACCGCCAATGGTGTATGTTGATATGGAAGTCAACAAGAGAGATTAAGGAGTGGATCAAATAATTGCAGTTTTGGACTTTTTCCAACAATTCACAGCATCCTTTGAGTAAGAGTGGAAAAGGCATACCAGATTGTTTATCCACAGTTGACCAAGTAAGAACACCTTAAATGTGACTTTAAAAAAAAAAATTCACTGGTAAGATGGTAAAAATGATGTTATTGAAAAAAATTAATGACACAGACTTAGTCTCTTTCTATCTTTAATTCAGCTTCAAATGCCAAGAAGTTTGACCAGTTTTGTTGTCCAGGTTTTTGAGCAGCTACATATTGTGCTGTTCACAATTGATGAAAATTAAACTTATGCCTCTATTTAAGCATAGCTGTTGATCATGATGCATTTAAAAGGGTAGGTAAAGGGGCGCCTGGGTGGCACAGCGGTTGAGCATCTGCCTTCGGCTCAGGGCGTGATCCTGGAGTCCTGGGATCGAGCCCCACATCAGGCTCTTCCGCTATGAGCCTGCTTCTTCCTCTCCCACTCCCCCTGCTTGTGTTCCCTCTCTCGCTGGCTGTCTCTATCTCTGTCGAATAAATAAATAAAAAAAAATCTTTAAAAAAAATAATAAATAAAAAAAAATAAAAGGGGAGGTAAAAAAAAAGTTTGTAATGTTTTTTAGATGTTCTTTTTTTTTTTTTAACTAAAGCAGGAAATGGCTAATATATTTTAGAATTTTCCAACTAAAAGGAAGGAACAATAGTATTTTTAAACAAAGGTGAGTTGCTGTGCTCCAGAATACTTTGAATCTCGATTTTCCTAGCCTAATGGAATATTGCTGTGGTTATTTCCTGACTTCTAAACCTGTTAAATATAATTGCTTCTCTGCCTGAAACACTCCAGCAGCTTCTCATTACATTTAGAATAAAAATCCAAAGCCTTTACCTTACCTCTAGAGATCTGCTAGTTTTGTCTATTACCTCTTCCTCCAAATTTCTTTCCTATTACCCTTGTGTTTTACTGTGCTGCAGTCACACTGGCCTCTGGATAGAACATGCTTTCCTCTCTACTTGGCGGTCTTTGTTGATGCTGTTACTTCTGCCTGGAATGCCCTCACTGGCCTCTTCTCTTTTTTCAGGGCCTTGCTTAAATGTTACCCTTTCACTCAAACATTTCTTTATTCCCCTGACCAATGTAGTTCCTCCATCACTGAACCTACTTTATTTTATATAATACCACAATTATACACATTTATGTATTTTCATACATTTTATTATATAATCTTTCCCACTAAGAAAAAAGTTTTCTAAAGATAGGGATGGTATATTTTTATGTTTACCGCTTGTACAGGGCCTGCACGTACTAGGTCCTCAAATATTTGTTGACTTACTGGGCTCTCAAATGTTTGTTGAGTGAATGGTTTCTAAGTATTAAGTACTTTATGTTTGTTCTGTCACTTAGTTCTCACAACAGCCCTGTGAACTAAGTTACTGTTACAATCGCCACATTACAAATTAGGCAACTGGAGCTTACAGAATTATGTAATGTGCCCAGGGTCACATAGCAACCCAAACCTAGGGGCTCCGTGAACATAAAATCCATAATCTCCTTCACTCTGTCTTATTTTTTTCGCACCCCATTAATACCTTAAATCCTTCCATACATTATATTTTAAAAAGTGAGAATAAAACTGGACATGTAAAATGCTTATGAACCTACCTTTCTATAGTAGTTGGATTGAAGGCTGATTTTTGTGTGTGTGGTTTTGAAGATTGAATTGTATGTAAATTATATCAGTGTTGTTCAGTGTGAATGAGAAGTTACTTTTGTGGAGAGAAAATGGTAAGAAATTATACCTTTGGTAATTTTTTACATTTTCTCCTTTATGTTTTGGCATAGCTATGGATATGAATGGCTCATTGCTCGTGGTCATAATAAGTTGATTCTTACTGTGCAAAGGAATTGAGTTTGAAGTTTTTACTGTGTAATTATCCACATATGATGACTTGAAGGCTAAGAAAACAGTTTAATTTGATTTCCATATGGATAGTTGAGAGTGTTCAGTATGTGAGGAGTAGGATATATTCTTTTTTTTTTTTAACAGAAATATGGGACATTATAGTCAGAATTTGACTTTTAGAGTTGTGTTTTGGTTCTAATTTAATGTGGCTTCTTTTGTCTCTACACTTTAAATAACTTAAGTACCATTAAAAAAAATGCAGAGTGCAGCTGCTACACAGTTGAGCTATATGGGATAAATACTGGCTTGAATCACTGGAGATGATTCAGTGTTCGAGGAAAAATTGTAGAGCTTTCCTGTCACACCTACACAGCGGAGACAGGCAGAACTGGAAATTTTTCCTTTTGTTTTACATATAATATGTTTACATTTTAATTATTGCTTTATTTTGGTATTATGCTATTTCTTTGACTTCTTAAATAGTGTCACCCTGAATGGTACCATTTCTGGACAGGTTTTGTTTTAGGTTTTTTGTTTGGAGTGTGTGTGTGTGTGTGTGTGTGTTTGGTTTTGTTTTTTGCAAAAGACAATACTTACATGTTTTTAGACATTTTGAAACTTGTCTCTGTACAATAGTCTTAAAAAAAGCTGCTTTTCTCCTTTGGTGTTTTGTTTTAATACTGAAAACTGTAAATGTACAGTGAAGCAGGGTGTTTCTAATTGAATTTTATTTTCTTCCTACATGATTATTAGATAAGGGAAAAAAGCTTTAGACCAAATCTTAGATGATTTGGTTAGATTTGGTTCTCACAAAATAATAGAATGTTGTCAATCCATGCAACAGGAATTAGGTATTTTAAACAAAATATGGTCTGTGTATTGGATTGGCAATCAGTTTGCACAAACTATAGAAAAAACATCTTGCTAAGCAAATTATCAGCAAGATTCTTTGTATAATTTTATACAAGGAAGTCTTATTTATCAAAAACAATCCTGAGCCAACACCTTTACGTTTTAAATAAAAGTTGAGGTGACTTTGTGTATTTAGAAGTAATAAAATTATGATACCTTTCAAGGTATTCTCTTAGGCTTTTTACTATTTTAAAATGACTTTATAATGTAAACTTTCTTTCCTACTTGATTTCAGAACATTTGTTTATTATATTTTACCTTCCTTATAATGCTAAATCAATTAAAAATTTAATTATGGTCTTTACTTGATCAAGGAACAATATTTATTGACAGCCCTTGTGAACAGATACATTTCCTAATCTCAAAGAATTTGCATAATGTGATCAGTTGGAAGGATGGCCAAAATAGTTAAAATTTGAGCCAAGGCCAGAATATAGAATTTTAAGCTTTTAAAAATCAGAGATAATTAGGGGCGCCTGGGTGGCTCAGTCGTTAAGTGTCTGCCTTCGGCTCAGGGCGTGATCCCAGGGTCCTGGGATCGAGCCTGCATCAGGTTCCCTGATCCGCTGGGAGCCTGCTTCTTCCTCTCCCACTCCCCCTGCTTGTGTTCCCTCTCTCGCTGGCTGTCTCTCTCTGTGTCAAATGAATAAATAAATAAAATCTTAAAAAAAAAAATCAGAGATAATTAAAGGTCCATTTTGTTTCCAGGCTTATACTTAGTGAGAAACCATTATAAAGGAAGCAAAATAAGTTGTATTTACCTTCAGTATAGTGGAGGAGGTAGGAAGGACAGAAAGAAACATACATTTCTTAAATATTTAAAGAAATCTGGAAAAATTGACCTGGAAAAACTTTGTGAAAGATGTCTTAAACAAAATTTTGAAGAAATTAAGTTAGAAAAGCAACCAGGGGAATGCAGTTGGCATATGAGAGCAGGTAAAATACTGAAAAAGGAATGGGTGGATGGTATTTTGGTGAGTGACGAGATTTAGTAGCTAAGATTTCCTGAAGAATTGTATTGGGTCAGATCTTGGGAGCCAAAGCAGCAGTATTCTGAGAAGGGTTTTTCCATCTGCAGGATGATGGTATCTGTGAGTAGGTACATTTAGAACAAGAAGACTAGAAGCAAAAGCAATTAGAACTTCCTCAGTGTATAACAGGATTGTATTGGTTAGGTCCACACTCATGTTGTGACTGTAGAAATAGCAAAACCAAGAAATAAGAAGGTGCACAAGAGAGTCAGATTTCAGCACTATGGTACCTCTGAAAACATGCTAAACAGTCCCTTTTTAAAAGTAAAATAACTTAACAGTTAATTTTTACAAATGATTTAGTGTTTGCTCAGGAAATAAGTCTTAACCATAAATATTAATTTCTGGACTTTTAAATACTGTAATATGAAGCTCACTGAACTCTCACAGAGTGAAGCCACATTTTATATTTATGCTTTATATTGACATAGGACACTGAAAGTATCTGAGGAGAGAAGTGGTCCAATGCACTTTTCCAGGATATGTTTACATGAAAAATTTCTGTCAATGTTGTATCTGCATGTGCACATGGTAATCTTGCACGAAGTGAGGTTAAAGGGGATACCACAGTCTGCTGGGGTTTTTGGCTCTTATAGTAAGGTGGTCAACCTTTTGACCCTTATTTTATCTGAACCAATTCAGTGTTCACTGCTGCTAATCCAAACAAAGATTTCATTTCTGGTGTTCCCTGTTATTCTTACCAGTAATATACCAATCAGTCTAGTCTTAGCCATTTTGCCAGCCCAAAAAACAAAACAAAACAAAAATCTTATTTAAAAGCATAGTCTTTTAAAATAATAACTCATTTTAAACAATTTTAATAAATGTACTACATATTAAAATATATATGGTAAGGTTTATTAGATCTTCAGGATTCCAGTAGAATTTCATAGTTATAGTACTACATTTTTATCCTCAGAATTTCAAATAAATAGAATATTTAGTTGTATTCAATACCAGCTTACCCAAAATTATCTGTAAACATTATCAAAAAATTTCATTTGACTAGATTCCTGCCTCAAATTGTTGGCTGTAGCTAAGTTCTATCTTCAAAAAGGCTTACTGAGGACCAGATTTATACCTCCATTTACCAAAACTTAATAGCACCATACTTAGTGATTAACACCTAGTGCTTTTCTTGAGTAGAATGCAAGTAGCAGCGTAACTGATTGATGTAACAGTGATAACATCATGATCTAGCATGGTCTGTTCATGTCTGTGTACAGTATTGTCATAAGTATGTCTCTGATTCTGAGAAGGAACTTGAGTATCATTTGAGAAGTCAGTAGCAGTTTCTTTTGTAATGTCAAGTGGACAGATCAAAATTAATTTTAAATCCTATACCAATTATACTCTATGAATTTTAGTATTAAAAATATAGACTGGAAAATATCTGCAGATAGACCTTGAAAATACGTATTTTCACTTATGTGTAATGGGATTTATGGACTTTTCCCATTGAACATAATGCCTTCAGAGATAAAAGTAAAATAATGAATTGTTTTCAATATTGATTTTAACCTACTTTTAATATATGTGATACTGCAGTTCCTATTTTAAAATGAAGCTGTACTATTTGTGTTAATTATGAATAATTCCTTTCTTCTGGAAAGAAAAAAACACATTTAGAAGCGTTTGTAGTAGTATTGTATGTTATGTAATTGAAAAGCCTCTCTTTAGTACAAATGTGATTAAGGAGACCAGTAATATTCTGTTTCTTACACTTGCAAATGATGAGCTGAAAGCAGATACTCCCCCCCCCCACTAGGAGTAACAAAAGCTGTATTTTTAGTGGAAACTCCAAGGATTTGTAGTTACTTAGTTCTTACCATGGAGAAGTGTAGCCTAACTTCATGTTGGATAAAGCCTTCTGAAGCACCTTTGATAGGTTTCCAATTGCATTGAAGAGAAAGTAGATTTCTCCCATTACCTTGGCATTCCTGCCGTATTAAGCACTGCTGCTGAGCTGATTAACACTGTAGTGCGCAGGTCATTGTGCAGGTCTTTGCTGCTCCCAGATTTCCACCCCAGCCCGGAAGGCCAGGTAACCTCTCTTCCACGTAGCTGGCTATTATGCTAGGTATCTGGAGAACGTTCCTTGTGATTACAAGTTACAAAGCCTCTCAAACTACGTTTAGCAAGTAGAGGGAAAATATTGAAAGTTTACAAGAGTTCTCATGGGGCAAAGGCAGAAACCAGGTGTTGAGTCTGGAATTGGAAGGCCGTCGGGCAGTTTCTCTTCCTTTCTATTTTTTTCCTTCTTTTCCCACAGTGCTTCCCTCTCTACTTCTACCAACATCTACCCTCCCTATATTCGTTGTCATTGTCAACTTGATAAACCTGGTTCATAATCTAGTAAACCCTGGGATTCATCTTCATCATCAACATCCCTTAAATTTATCTTCTATAAGTGTATTTTTTTCATTTGGCATGTACTATAAATATAGCTGACAGAGGCCCCTCTCAGGATGGGAGCGAGGGTAGAAAGGGACAGCTAAGCAGAAGCTGCAGAATCTGCCTGTCTGTGGAGTTACAGGGAATCTTGCCCACCATTTGTGTTTGCTACCCCTTCACTGGCACCTTTTGGTTTGGTAATCTCCTAACAACCCCCAGTCCCATCACCTTCACTAAAAAGAGATTATGGCAAACATTTAAAATTCTCCCAAAACTATTACATTAGCAAGGACGTCTTTTATCTTGAGCTGAAAATTCACAGTATGGTGATACTGTAACAAAAATGAAAGTTTTTCCAACCTGTAGTACATGCTAATGTCACAGAAAAGGAAAAAAGCATAATAGCACATGTGTGCTGAAACCACAACTTCCAGTGTGAGACATGGAGAAGTTTCATAGTAGGAAAAGTGATTGCCCCTAAAATCAACTTTTCAGTATAGAATTTTAATGATGAGAGAAATGGAATGATAGGGTCAGTGTACCTGGTTCACTGAATCATTTGGAGAGAAAAAAAACAAAACTAAGAAGAACTAGCCTTCCCTGCAGAATACATCGGACGTGTCCCATTTAAAACATAAACTGCTCTTTCACCAGCCACAGCAGAAAGACCTTATAGAACAGTGTGCTTTCCTCAGCCTGAGGAAGATATAGCTCTTACCTGCATATTTTTAATAAATTTATCTTAGTATAATCCCTGAAACTGGGGAAATAGTCCAAGTTTTAGATTTCTCTAAGGGAATGACGAAGTATAGACCTGAAGCACACGCACACACACACAAAAATGATGTCTCATTGTCTCATAATAGTGACCTACCTTCCAGGCTCCTCCAAGCCACTTTATTTACTCCATTCTTCAAAACCAAGCAGATTAATTTATCTTTGCCAAGAATTTAGTTCAGTCATGGCTTTATTTCTATTTTGGATTTAGACAATTTTTTTGAATTATAGCAGTGGTATGGTAAAGGGTAAATTAGAAACTTAGACTGTGAATATCATACTTTTTATAGGTAACTCCCTTTGATCTCTCTGCTTCGGTATTTTTATAAAAAGGGGATAATTACTCTAGAGTACCTGTGAGGATTCCAGATACATAAAATAATGTAAAAGCCTATATGAAGGGGCGCCTGGGTGGCACAGCGGTTAAGCGTCTGCCTTCGGCTCAGGGTGTGATCCTGGCGTTATGGGATCGAGCCCCACATCAGGCTCCTCCGCTATGAGCCTGCTTCTTCCTCTCCCACTCCCCCTGCTTGTGTTCCCTCTCTCGCTGGCTGTCTCTATCTCTGTCGAATAAATAAATAAAATCTTTTTTAAAAAAAAGTCTATATGAAAATGTTGCCAGTGACTTAATGTTTCTGATATGCCAATAATTTCTAAATGCTATTATGTTTAAACAAACAAAAAACCCTTTAGAATTGTAACCCATAACCATTTCTAGTCATAGAAACTTTTGCTTAGGATTCCTTTCCATTCTCCTAGAATTTTACCTATGTAGTGAGCCCTTCCTGAGGACTTAAAGATTAGGGTTGGTAACTTTTAATACTTTTAAAGTTGTTGTTGTTGTTGTTGTTCTTCTTCTTCTTTCTTTTAAGATTTATTTATTTATTTGAAAGAGATAGTATCCCAAAGAGACTCTGTGTAGAGCCTGACGCAGGACTCAATTTCACAATGCTGAGATCACTACCTGAGCCAAAACCAAGAGTCAAATACTTAACTGACTGTACCATCCAGGCACCCCAGTACTTTTAGGTTCTGAGCCATTTTTCCATATCTTCACAAGGTTAAAGCAATCTTAATACTGGATTCTCTCCAACTTCCTCTGCCAGAGATGAACTGGGAGGAAGTAAAGGGGGTTTTGGAAATAGCTTAGCTTAGCCTGCTGACAGATTTCTCCTATTAGAGGGTAACTGGGTGGGTGGAGGATGCTCCTCTTAGATCTCTCAAACCATTGTAAGATTTTTCACTTAGGGAACAAGTTGTTGCTAATTATTTGCTTTCTTTTAGCCTTAATCAAATCTAAAACATGACCTTTTCTATTGTCTGATAATGTTAAATCATTTGAGGACTGGACTACCTCATGAGCAATTAAAAATCAGCTATTTCTAAAAAGATTTATTTGGAAGTAATCTTGATTAAAATACATTTTCTTTGGATAACTCTTAAAATTTTTTTAAATTTATACTCATTGGTATACATTATACCAATTTCACCCACTACAATAATTTTTATAACAGATAGCTATATGTAAAAAAATCAGTTTAATACATACATAAGAAATTTCACCTTTTTAAAACTTGATTTTTTTTTTTTTTTATTCAAGAGAAATACATTCTGAGGGACAAATATCTTTTAAGGAATTGATTTGCGATTTAACCTGTGATCTATTTCATTGTGGTGAGTGTTTTAGACATTCACTTGGGAAAATGTCCAATTAAGCCTTCCCCTCCTTGCCTTTATTGATTTATATTATTGATATTATCCTTAGACATGAAAATATTAAAAGCCACATGAAAGATTTTGTCATTATTTCAAAATATTTATTGTTAACCATTTTCTCAGCCAATAGAATTTTTAAACCTATTTTATAATGCATTTAATTGCCTTTTATCTTCATTATGACAGTTTTTCTTTAGATTTAGCCTTTTTATATTTGTTGAATGCTAGCAGTTCTTTCTCAAGCCAGTAACTGACATTAAACACAAAATTACTTCTCCTGAACTACTGAATCAGATTTGAAGGGAATATTGCATAATGAATACATTAGTTTTCCTCTAATCCAGTGTCTTCAGTGGTTTATCGTCTGATGTGTAAGAAAAAAAAATGTCTAGAGTGTAACATAAGTTATTTTAAGTCTAAGGATAAGGTAAAACCTTCAGTCCAACCTGTTCATTTCTAGTTCCATTTTGATTCCGGTATACCCATCACTCATCTTTTCTAAAACTTCCCTATATTCCAAGTTTGTTTGTTTTTTTTTTTTAAAGCATAATATGCTGTTTTATTTCTAAGCTTCCAGGTTGCCTGGAATACCAACACTGTCTCAGTGCTATTAATCCTCCCTCTCTCTGACCATTATGATTTTTCCTTTGGAATTACTGTACTTTGTATTTCTCTATGACATTTACTGTATTTTTTTTAAAGATTTTATTTATTTATTTGATAGAGACAGACAGCGAGAGAGGGAATACAAGCAGGGGGAGTGGGACAGGAAGAAGCAGGCTCCTAGCGGAGAAGCCTGATGTGGGGCTTGATCCCAGAACACCGGGATCACGCCCTGAGCCGAAGGCAGATGCTTAACGACTGTGCCACTCAGGCGTCCCATACTGTATTTTGCTTTATGGTTTTCATAATGTATTACTCTTTTTGCTAGAATCTAATTTCTTTGAGCAGGGTGTGCTGTATTATTGATCAAATCCAGTGCCTTGTACATGGTAGTAGGTGAGTTCTAGTTGGCTGGCAGACATAGTTATCTGTCATTCAAGTTTATATCCGCATTTACAGATTCATTAATATCTGTAATTCTCTACCCACATGGAGAAGATGGAAAGCTCATCATCCAAGGGTCCAAGCGAAATAGATCCTTCATTTATAAGCTGAAATGATCAGAGCCATATGCCTACCATTGGGCCTATTTTGCTTTAGCTCTCTTTCCCCCTTAACATTTTATTATGAAAATTTTTAAATATTAGGAATTAAATAGTGCACACCCATACTGTCATCACCTACATTCTGTCTTAACATTTTATTTGCTCTGTCACTTACCTGTCCATTCCCGTATTCATCCAGTAATTCATCTTATTTTTTGATGCATGTCAAAGTATGTTGCAGATCTTACTACACTTCATTCCTAAGTACTTCAGCATATGTGTCATTAAGTAGAGTTGTGACATTTTTCTGTTTTTAAAGAAATAAGATATTACAAGTATAAAGCCTCCCTCAGATCCCTGCTGGCTTCTTTCCTTCTTAGAGTTGTCATTCTTGTGTGTTTTCCTATTTTTAGTATATATGTGTATATCCATAAACTGTTTTTAAAACATACATAAATGGCTTCATAGTTTACATAATTCCTTTGCAACTTTTTTCACTCATTATTAATTTGTGATTTGTCTAGTTCCTGTATTTAATCTCTGTGAGATCTGCTTTTGGCACTAGTGAATTATTCTGGAATTACTTCATTTATTTTTGTCTATTTAGTGTATTAGCTAGAAATCGTAAAAAAAAATTACTTAAGTATTAACCTTTGAATCCCGTAAATTTATAAATCGATCTATAATTATGGATGAGAATTTTACAAACATTGATTGCTAAGAGTTTGTAGCATTTTTCCACTTTATCATTAATTTTGGAGTTACATTTATGTGGCCGTAATAATTGTACCTACATATTGAATGTAGGTGGTTGAAATCTAATCCGTGTGTTCATAATGTATTTCTTAGCAACCACCAGTGTTCTTTTCAGTTGCTGTGCTTTTAAGAGCCAGTGGGGCTGCAACTTTGAGGAAGAAGTCTCAACGATATCTTTTTCTATTAATATAGCACAAGCAGCAACATAGATTACAATAGTTTTGACACCTTCTGCATTACTACAGACCCAAATTAAAGGGTTTAAATTTGTCTCCAGTATTTAACATCAGTATGCTGTTACTTTTTTCCTGACCTCATCAACACAGTAGACATTACGAATGTTTCCTCGTATATTAAGCCTCAATTGGAGTTTCTTTTTTTAACTTACATCTTTATACACATTTCATCAAAAGACTGTAGAACATTTTACAGATACTAATTATTATATTTCACAATGCTCCTTTAAAAGTGGTAAGCTTTTATGTATACTTTAATGGTAAAATAACTGCAAATATATATTATTTAATTTACCAGGTCAACACTTATCACTATATCTTTACTTTTTTTCCCACTTCTCAATCCTCTTTATTAACACTGCTTAGTAGAATTTTCTGTTGATGGAAATTTTTTTATATTTGCACTGTCCAGTATGGTAGCCACTAGCATTTGAATAGGGCTAGGAACTAAGGAACCAAATTTTTCATTTTTATTAAAATTTAAATAGATATGGCTAGTGGCTTCTGTATTGGACAGCACAGCTCTATAATCTCCACCATGCCAAAAACTGCTCTTGCAGCTAACCAGCCAGCCCTCTAATTTCCCAGTCTAATCAGTATGTTTTGTCAGCTGCTTTGATTTTTCTCTGACATTTGATTGACTATATTCTTCTTTTACAAATGTTATTCTTGGCACTTGTGCCTTCACTCTTTTCTAATTTTTAGTCTTCCTTATTGTCTCTTCTTTGGCTGATACTGGTGCTTTTAGGTATCTACTCTGGCTGTCTTTTGTTCTCAGAGCAGACTTTAGCTATTTATTCAACATTTACTGAGTATCTACTTTCTATCAGACACTGGGGCTAGAAAGAACTTACTCCTTATTTCAAGGAACTCCCATGGTCTCAGCTGGCATCAGTGCTAAAGATGTTAAGAATTCTCTTTCTGCCACCCTTTGTACTTCCTTCCCAGTCTTCCTCCCACCCCACTCCCTCCTTTCCTCCTCTGTTTTTTTTCTTCTGAAGTCCAGACTCAGTAATCTGCTTCCTGTTGACAGGTTCCTCAGTTACGTACTAGGTACTGAACTTATCTCCCATTCCCAATATCCTCCCTCTTGAAGTAAATAAAAATAAAAAACTTCCCACCCATCATTCTTCACATTATTACATCTGTATTGCTTTGCTTTTTTTTTTTTTTAAGATTTTATTTATTTGAGAGAGAGTGAGAAAGAAAGCGTGAGCAAAGGGGAGAGGCAAGGGGAGAGGGAAAAGTAGGCAGGGAGCCTGATTCCGGCTCGATCCCAGGGTCCCAGGATTATGACCCAAATCAAAGGTAGACACTTAACCGACTGAGCCACCCAGGCACCCCTCTATTGCTTCTTAATTACTTGTAAAGCCTCTCATCTCATCTTTCTTTAACACATCATGTGACATTCATTGTCCTGATCCTCAGGAGCCCTTAATGTTGATTTTCTGCCATTTTCTCTCCTTGATACATCCAAAGGATCCAGTTCCTCCTTGTAGGTCTTTCCCTATTTGCTAATTGCTGATTTATAGGTTGAGGTCTAAACTCCTTGGGAAAAAAAAAAAAAGGCTCTTCACCCTACTTTGAGAGTGAATACACTCTACGTTCTAGCTATGCCAAGCCAATTAAATTTCCCCAAAATGTAGTTTCCTTTTCTTCTTCCTTATTTTGCTAGAGTGAACTTACGTTTAAAGAATTGGTTCAGGGGCGCCTGGGTGGCACAGCGGTTGAGCGTCTGCCTTCGGCTCAGGGCGTGATCCCAGCGTTATGGGATCAAGCCCCACATCAGGCTTCTCCGCGATGAGCCTGCTTCTTTCTCTCCCACTCCCCCTGCTTGTGTTCCCTCTCTCACTGGCTGTCTCTCTCTCTGTCGAATAAATAAAAATAAAAAAAATCTTTAAAAAAAAATAAATAAAATAAAGAATTGGTTCAGTACCATTTTCTAATACTCCTCTTTTCATCATCTGCATCACTATATCTAACATAAATTAAATGCTCCCCATATAGTAGGCACTATTCTAATTGCTTTTTATTATTTCGTTTAATCATTATAATAGCACAATCAGGTCTATAGGTCCTGAAACTGAGGCAGAGAAGGTAATTTTTCCACCGTTTTTCATTTGTGATTTAAATTTTTTAATAGAATTTATTTATTATAGCAGTTTTAGGTTTTTAGAAAAATTTTAAGAAAGTTCCCATACATCCCCTCTCTCCATTGAGTTTCCCCTCTCATTAGCATTTTTGCATTGCTGTGATACATTTGTTAGGATTGATGAGCCAGTATTGATACATTATTATTAACTACCGTCCATAGTTTATTTTAGGGATCAATCTGTCATTTAGTTCTGTGAACTTTCACAAATGAAAAATGTATGATGTGATATATCACGCAATATCATACAGAATAGTTTTACCACCCTAAAGGTGCCCTGTACACCTATATATCTTTCTCCCACTGTCAACCACTGGTCTTTTTACTGTCTCTATAGTTTTGCCAGTTTCCAGATGTCATATAGTGGGAATCAAGCATTGTGTAGCCTTTTCAGACTGACTTCTTTCACTTAGCAATAACCATTTAAGGTTCTTTGATGTCTGTTGACCATTTGGATGACTTCTTGGAGAAATGTCTGTTCATGTCTTCTGCTCATCTCTTGGTTGGATTATTTGTTCTTTAGGTGTTACAGAGTTTGATAAGTTTTTTATAGATTTTGGATACTAGCCATTTCTCTGATATGTCATTTGCAAATACCTTCTTGCATTCTGTCAGTTGTCTTTTGGTTTGTTGACTGTTTCCTTTGCTGTGCAAAAGCTTTTTGTCTTGATGAAGTCCCAGTAGTTCATTTTTGCCTTTGTTTCCCTTGCCTTTTGAGACTTGTCTAGCAAGAAGTTGCTGTGGCTGAGGTCGAAGATGTTGCTGCTGTTCCTCAAGGATTTTGATGGATTCCTGTCTCACATTTAGGTCTTTCATCCATTTGAGTCTATTTTTGTGTATGGTGTAAGGAAATGGTCCAGTTTCATTCTGCATGTGGCTCCAGTGTTCCTTACACCATTTGTTGAAGAGACAGTCTTTTTTCCATTGGATATTCTTTCCTGCTTTGTCAAAGATTAGTTGACCATAGCGTTGAGGGTCCTTTTCTGAGTTCTCTATTCTGTTCCATTTTTTGCCCATTTTTAAATCAAGTTGTTTTCTTATTTTTGAGTTTTAAGAGTTCTTTGTATATTCTGGATAACAGTACTTTGTTGGATATATATTTTACAAAGATTTTTTTTCTCAGTCTATAGTTTGTTCATCCTCTTAATAGTGTCTTTCATAGAGCAGAAGGTTTTAATTTTAATGAAAAACAACTTAACCAATTTTTTTCCCCCTGGAACATTCTGGTGTTGTAATCTAGATTTTTTTTTCTTCTGTTATCTTCTAGAAGTATTATAGCTTTGCATTTTACATTTAGCTCTGTGATGCATTTTGTGTTAATTTTTGTAGATGGTATAAGATTCGTATCTAGATTATCCAGTTGTTCTAGCACTATTTATTGAAGACTGTCCCTTCTCCATTGAATTACCTTTGCTCCTTTGTTAGAACAGTTGATGATATCTGTATGAGTTTATTTTAGACTCTATTCTGTACCATTGATCTGTCTGTCTTCTTTTGACAATCCCTTACAGTTTTGATTACTGTGACTTTATGGTAAGGCTGAGAGTCTTCTTGATCACCGTGGCTTTATAGTAAGTCTAACAGTGTCACTCTTCTGACTTTGTTGTTTTTTATAATTGTGTTAACTATTCTCTTGGTCTTTTGCTTTTCCATATCAACTTTAGAGTCTGTTTGTCAATATCCTCAAAATTATTTGTTGGGATTGTATTGAATTTGATAGATCAGTCTGGGAAGAACTGATACCATAACAGTATTGAGTCTCCCAATCTGTGAACATAGAATGTGTTTATGTCTTTTTTGGTTTATTTGCTTAGTGTATCGTAGTTTTCCTCATACAGATCTTGCACATATTTTGTTAGATTTATGCTTTGTGTGTGTGTGTGTGCATGCGCTGTATTTTTAATTTCAAATTTTAGTAGTTCATTGCTGGTAAAAAGGAAAACAATTGACTTTTGTATATAAACCTTGAATCTTGTAACCTTGCTTTAATTACACAATAGTTCCAGTAGGTTTTTCATCAGTTTTGGGACATTCCACAGAATCATGTCATCTGTGAACACAGTTTTATTTCTTCTTTCTAATTGGTATATGTTTCATTTTCTTTTCTTGTCTTACTGTATTAACTAGGATTTCTAGTACAGTGTTGAAAAGGAATGGTAAAAGGGGACATCCTTGTTTTGTTCCTTATCTTAGGAAGAAAACATTTAGTTTTTCACCATGTAATGTTAGCTTTAGGGTTTTTGTAGATTTTCTTTATTTAGTTGGGGAAGTTCCCCTTTTTTCTCAGTTTGTAAACAGTTTTTGTCATGAATCAATTTGTCATGGATTTTGTCAGATGGTTTTTCTGCATCTATTCTTATGAGACTGTGATTTTTCTTTTCTAGCTTATTGATGTGTTGGATTGCATTAATTGATTTTCAGATGTTGAACAAGCCTTGTATTCCTAGGATAAATCCCATTCGGTTGTGGTGCATAATTCTTTCTATACATTCTTGGATTTGCTAATATTGTGTTGAAGATTTTTTTCCCCTCTGCGTTCAGGAAAGAGATTGGTCTGTAATTTTCCTTTGTAGTAATGTCTTTGGTTTTGATAATAAGGTTATGCTGGCCTCAAAGAGATTGTAGAGAATTGGTATCATTTTTTCCTCTAGTGTTGAGTAGAATTCACCATTGAAACCATCTGGGCCTTAGTGCTTTCTGTTTTGGAAGGTTAATTATTGATTCAATTTTTTTAAAAATTTATTTATTTGACAGAGAGAGGGAATGCGCACACAAACACGGGGAGCAGCAGGCAGAGGGAGAGGGAGAAGCAGGCTCCCTGCTGAGCAAGGAGCCTGAGGTGGGGCTCGATCCCAGGACCCTGGAATCATGGCCTGAGCTGAAGGCAGACACTTAACCGACTAAGCCACCTTGATTCAATTCTTTTCGTAGATGTAGGCCTATTCGAACTATCTATTTCTCCTTGTTTGGGTTTTAGCAGACTGTGTCTTTCAAGAAATTGGTCCATTTTTTCTGAGTTATCAAATTAGTGGGCATAGGGTTATTCACGATATTCCTTGATAATCCTTTTAATGTCCATGAGATCAGTAGTGATAACCCCTGTTTCAATTTTGATATTAATAACGTTTGTCTTTTTTTTTTTCTTGGTTAGCCTGGCTAGAGATTTATCAATTTGATGTTTTCAAAGAACCAGCTTTTGGTTTCATTCATTTTCTGTTTTACTGTTTTCACTTTCACTAATTTCTGTTAGAGCAGAAATCAGAATTTTTATTTTTTTCTCTCTTTGGATTTAATTTGCTCTTCTTTTTCTGGTTTCCTAGCTTAGATTATTAATTTTATATCTTTCATCTTTTCTAACATGTATTTAATGCTATAAATTTTTTTTTCTTTTTTTTAAAGATTTTATTTGAGAGAAAGAGAACTTGAGCAAGGGGAGGGGCAGAGGGAGAAGCCAACTCCCCGCTGAGCAGGGAGCCTGACTCAGGGTTCCATCCCAGGACCTTGGAATCATGACCTGAGCTGAAGGCAGATGCTTAACCTACTGAGCTACCCAGGCGCCCCTCAATCTCTGTTAATGTGGTAACATTTCCTCTCTTTTTCTGATTCTCCTTCATTCCTTTTTAAAGGACTCTGGTGATTACATTTTGCCCAGCTGGATAATTCATGATAATCTCCCTGTCAAAAATTTGTAACATAATCATCTGTAAAATTCCTTACACCATGTGAGGGAACACATTTATAGGTTCCAGGGATTAGTCATGGACATCTTGGGGGCAGGGGTGTGAAGGGCATTATTCTACTACCAGGATAGTAGAGTCAGGATTTGAACGCTGTAAGCCTGCTTTTGGAACCACTTCTCCACTCTTTCTGGCTTCCCTACTACCATCTAAGTGTCTTGTTTATACTGTATTTTAATTGTCTTTGTTTACCTTTCCCACTAAGATGTGACCCTCCTGAAACAGGACATAGAGCATTTGAACAAAATGAGTTCAGATAAAGGGAATTACATGAAGTGATCAGGTATCAACAACAGAGAAAATAACTCATTTGAAATTCCAGCCTTTTAAGGCTATATGCACATCTGACTTTTACAGTTTAATATTTAATATAGGTAATTTATTTAATAGAAATTAAATATTAAAATAAGTATATGTATGTAGATCTAAATTTAAGTAGCCTGCTGTAGCTAATGGCTACTGTATTAGATAGCACAGCTCTGTAATCTCTGCCATTCCACAGAATGCTCTTAGAGAACTTTAATGCAAATGCTAAAGATGGTTTGAAATGAAGTGAAAATTCTCCTAACGACTTACGTTGCTTTAATTTTTCGTTTCTCTTTTTGTGGGCATAGAGATAAGGACTAAATGATACACATTTTAGAAGAGTTTTATGTCATTACGAGCAATTTTAGATAGAACAACTTGCTAGACACTCTTCCAGTTACTGAAGAACATAATTCATAGTAAAAAGCCTTGATAGTTTTATTTTGTCCTATTCCTTCACTTCTAGAAATACTTCATGAGAATTTTTATTTTGTCCTATTCCTTTACTCCTAGAAGTACTTCATGAGAATTTAACTATTATCACAGGCTACTCTAATAAAGTATTGTGTGAAACCATATTTGAGTAGTGTTTTCATTACCCTGCACATTTGACTACATTTCTATGCAGTTTATGTAAACCCCACCCAAAGTTTAACCTGCTTCCCATTTTGATGAGGTTCAATCAGGGGAAAAAGCAACAACAAAAAAAATCTTCCTGTGTGGCCTGTAGATATCAGATCTGAAGATTATTAATGCATTTCCAGCCAGGGACCATAAGCAAACAAGTTCTCCTACAGATAACTACACCCTTCCTGTTTGGGATTGAGTTTACTGTGGAACAGATTTCGGAAATAGGTTTCTGACAGTTGTGAATTTTATTTATAAAATGTTGGAGGGTGAGGTTCTTCCTTTAACAAAAACCTAATTATTTCCTGTCTAATGCCCAGGCAGTATATTTTAAACAGTCTTTTAGAAAATTTGCCCCTTCATAGAGAATTATGTTGCTGTGGGCAGTTCTGGTTATTCTTGTCAACTAATGTACAAAAATTTGCATGTTATAATAAATAATTCAAAAAGGACTTAACAATTAAAAAATAAAACACAATCCTCAAATGCTTGTATTATCTTGTCTCCAGAGTGACAGTTTACAGTTTAAATAAATGAACACATTTTAATGTGTTTTTACCTTTGATATGCAAATCTGTAGCACATTTATGTTCAGTAAATATGCTAAACGAAGAGTTACAGTTTAGGTAAAACAGATTCACATTAAAGAATTTGCAGGTTGATTCACAGTGTAACATTATCCTCATCTACTACATCTGTTAAAAAGAAGCCTATAAAATTTAGGCCACCCACAAAGTGGTCTGCTGAGGCCTGTGGTTGGTGTTAGAATGCTGTTATTATGTGGGGTGACTGGTTTGGTAAGGAATTTACCTCCACTAGGACTGAAACATCATGGTTCTGACTTTCCCCCATGGGGACTGCGTTGGCTTGACTTAGCTACTGTGTGTTTTTTAGACCAGTCTGTGCTCTGTTGCCTTGTCATCATATGTAATATGTGAGTGGTGTACTATTTTCTAAGTTAGTTTATTAGAATAGTAATATCAGTTCTGTACCACGTAAACCTTAGGATAAACTGGAATAAGTAGTTGGTTTAGGTAGCTGAGAATTAAACTTAATGGTTATTATGATTAAATCTCATCACACACAAACATGTGGGAACAGGGGCTGAGATAGGAGAAAGCAGCTAAGGTTTTACATATTTCAGTTTCTGTATTCATTGAAGAATTTATTCTGTTAATTTCCTTGGGGCTTGTGGAATGGTTTTTAAGAGCAAGGAAATGAATTTAGTACAATTTAGCAACCTAGTACTGTGAGTCAAAATTAAATATTCTTCTTGAAATAGCTATTGTTAAGGTACAAAATATTGCAGACATTTAAAAAAATAACAGCAGCAACTACCACAACAACTAGCCATGATCACTGGAGGAATAAAACCTCATAAGCCAAGCAGTATCTCAAATCACTTCTTTCTAAAGTTTTTCAAAATGAATAAATCCTTTTTCAGAGAATAAACATGTTATATTAATTGTTTTTGCTAAATTTAGAAAAACTAAAATTCATGTAACACTTCTTTTAAATCAGATAATTTGCATTTCACTTACTTTCATGAATACTTAACTGTAATTTTTCTTTAAATACATGAATTACAGGGGCGCCTGGGTGGCACAGCGGTTAAGCGTCTGCCTTCGGCTCAGGGCGTGATCCTGGCGTTATGGGATCGAGCCCCACATCAGGCTCTTCCGCTATGAGCCTGCTTCTTCCTCTCCCACTCCCCCTCCTTCTGTTCCCTCTCACACTGGCTGTCTCTATCTCTGTCAAATAAATAAATAAAATATTTAAAAAAAAAAAAATAAATAAATAAATAAATACATGAATTACAGAGTATGAAAAATAGCATAGAAATCTAAACTGCATTTTATGACTACAAATCAAGGAAATGATATTTAGTGGGGAGAAAACCAAGCAATTTTCGGACAGGGAATAATATCTAATTGCAACTGATAAAGATTATATATACATATTGAAGTAAAATAAATATATATATACACGTATACATGTGTATATGTGTGTGTGTTTATATATACATATATGTGTATACACATACATGAACGTGTGTATATAACATTGTTTTGATCTTAACTCTGCCTTGGTGACTTTAATTGTAGTTAAATATTTATAACGTAAGTTTTTTTCAAATAGATACTTTTAGTCTTTTGTTGTATACTAAGAACTTTGAATTTGTCATCTGGTCATGAGTCAAACAAAGAATCTAAAGTTAGGGGCTCAGAAACTTTTTTCTTCCAAACAAACAAATGAATAAAGCCATGATTGTGCCTCACCTAGCAAGCCTTTGTTCTAGTGCTTCTCTAGTCTGATGTCCTTTTAGTAGACTGCCGAATGCTGACAAATGCCATGCCTAACTTGTGTTGTCAGTGATGTGGTATATCAATGTTTTTCTACTCATTCACATTGTCAACAAATCTCAGAAATAGAGGCTTAAATAGCATTTGACAGTAGTGACTACTTCAGGGTGAGGGAGGTTCAGTTGTATTATTGTATCTCCCTTTTAGACTTCAGCATCATAATTTCGCTAACTGAATCAGCTCAGTGTTTGGCTGATTATTTTTACTCTTAGCTAACCACAATGTATTTCACCTTTCCAGGTTTACCGACAAGACTGTGAAACTTTCGGGATGGTTGTGAAAATGCTGATTGAAAAAGATCCTTCATTAGAAAAGTCTATACAGTTTGCATTGAGACAGAATTTACATGAAATAGGTGAGCGGTGTGTTGAAGAACTCAAGCATTTCATTGCAGAGTATGATACCTCTAGTCAGGATTTTGGAGAGCCTTTTTAGCAAATTACTTGCTCAGGCAACAAAAATGTTTCTAGGGTTTTGGTTTTTTTTCTTTTCCTGGATTGTATAAATCCTTAATATATGGAATTTTTGTGATGAAGAGAAATACTTTATGATAGTCGACCACATTTCCAATGTCAAGTATACATCTAAAATAGTCTAAGATATTTTAATTAGAATTTTTAAAATCTACATGTAGAGTCTCCTAATCCATACTTATCTTTTCCCCCTAAAATGATGGGTCAGTTAGTTTTTCAAGCTTTGAAAAAGCAGTCCTAGAGAAGAGCTTATGTTCTGTTCTCTTCTGTAGTATGCGATCATTTGTTTTGGTCACACTAGTGTAATTTATTAGGTTAGGGATCATTCCACTTAAAACATTTGTAGTCTTTTTGCATTTCATAGTCAGTGATACCATGTGAAAATGTTAGAATTTTGAGTTGTGATTTTATTGACTTGTTGCTTGCTTATTTTAGGCTTTGTAACTTTTAATATGTTCAAGTATACTGTCCAAATAAACTGAATACTTTAGTGTCTTACAGAATATTTGCTTTGAGATTAATTCTCATTGTGATAAAATAGAGCACTTAAATCTCAAAAAGACCTCATAATAAAATCCTATTTTCTGAGTAAATGAACTCAATGTTCTCTATTAAAATAATCCTGAAACTCCTGACCATTCTCACAGATATGTGAGTCTTAAATAATATCATATATAAGAGTAAGAGAAGTGGCAATTTGAAATGAAAGATGAGAGCTCTTTTCAAGTTGAGATTTCTTTAGAAACTTCTCATTGAAAGAGAAAAGCTCAGAATATGAGGGAGTAGTGGAGTTTCATTTTTTCCCAGGCCCATATTTTTCATCTCAAGAAAGAAGGTCATTGATAGTATATCCATAATCAAACCAGTTACAGGTTATGCCTTTGTTAATCTCTGTAGTCTTAACAAGATCTTTGTTCTGATGCCCTTTTTAGGGGTCCTCAAAAGTGTTCTTTAAAGAAACAAAGCAGAATAGGCAGTAAGCCCAGCACAACTACCCCTCACCAAGCCGTCTATGTAAACAGTTCTCCATGAGGGAGCCGTCCAAATCACGAGTTAGTTAAAAATCTAACTGGGACCATTAGGATATTCCACTCATTTCCTGATTGCTTCCAGCTGGCCAGTGGCATTTAGCTAAAATATGTATTTCTATGGCATTAGGAAACCTTAAAAATCATGCTTATTTTTACTACCCAGTTTCATTATCCCCCCATCCTCTTTCCATTTCCATTGTCTTCTCACTCTCAGTTCTGGTGGTATCTTTAGTGGCCTATATTGATAATATCTAAAGAGCTATCCCAGAAGAGAGAAAAATTATATTAAACAGCAGTACATTTGGTGAATCCTATATGTATTATGCCATTCCACAAATGTAAAAACTACTTGAACACAATTATTTTCTTAACTTCCCTATATGAGACTGCCTTGAACTCTTATTTTTGCCATTTAGATATTGTACATAAGCTAAAACTAAACTAAACCCCACATGTCATCTCTGGTAGTCTAATTCCCTAATTATGAACAGTGATTTTGTTACCCACTTTAGAAAGACTAAGAAAGTACTGATATTGTTTCTTCCCCTACCCCCTTGTTTTTCTTTTCCTTAAATATTCTGATTCCAGGATTCAATTCCTTTAGTCAAGATGTTACAAGTTTAAAAAAATAAAGTTAAGACACTACCACCAAGGCAAAGGATTTGTTCATTTTGTTGAAATTCATTAAACTGGAAATTCATTCAACTCAAGGTTTTACTTACAGAGTCATTTAAATGTAGGTTCAACCAATAATTTCTTCTTCTCCCCTTCCCCCAAATTACATTCAACACTTAAAGCTGTTTAGAGCTTGCCATCAGCATTATTCTGGTAGGCTTCTCAGTGTTAAATCTGTTTGTTTTTGACAGCTTTTTAAAGACCAATTTTAGGATGGTTGAATTCAGATGCGTACCAGAGTGTGTATTTTGCAAAATGTTCTTGATTAAAGAAATTTGTTTGTAAATTATCCATTGTTTTTGAGTATGCCCAATTGATACGATAAATTTTTCATTGTCTGACCATAAAGCCTTGATGATCAACAGGGGGTAAGCACTATTGTGAAGCTTTTTGTGAATTTTAAAAGTGCAAAATAAAGCAACTAGGTTTAAATAATTGGATTGTCTTTTTTTCTCTTTAACAGGCTTAAAGTATTTTCCTGAAATGTAGATTTTTGTATTACTCGCTACTGCAGGATTACTCAGTGTTCAGTTCACCTACTCAGCAGCAGGATGGAAGAACTGAGAAACCATTAACTTTGGTGACTTAAGGTGTCTTGATATCTGAGCAGGCAATTAAACAAGATAAGACTGAGCACACAGAAGTGTTCAATAATTGTGTAATTATGAATCTAAGTTTGGAACGTTGTAGGTACTTGTATTTGTTGACACTTCATAAAAGTGACATTTGACCCCTAGGTCTTGGTGGACTAGGACTTATTTAGGCAGAGAAGGGGACGTAATAGAAGTCTAGGAAGAGGGGAATGGTATAGGGAAAGATACAGGACTGTGTGACTTAAGCTGGTTGGGAAAGATAATGGGCAACAAATGTAGGAAATGATAGGTTGACAGCAGAATGAATGATTCTGAATGCTTGTAGCCTTATTCTTTCTCTCCTACTTACTTAAGAATAGCATTTGAAAATACTACTTTTGAAAATATTACCTTTGTATTTATTTTTGCCAAATATATTGATTTCTCACAACCCCTCAGCCACTTACCAACTCTGAGCCGGTTTATAGACCCAGAGCCTCTTGAAGAAAGGGAAAACCAGCTCCCCTTCAGAAAGGACTCCGCATGCACTGCCCAAATATTATACACTGGCTTCAGCTTTATTTCAGAGTTTCCTGCAAGGGATCCTAAACTCCAAAGAAGGCTGTAACAGTTCTTTGGTGACAACTCTGGAGACAGTGATCATCCCTGAAGTATTCATGGTGTACAGTATTCAGTGTTGAGGGCAGCCGGCCACCCACGTGACTTTACAACTATAACACTGCTCAGACTGGCACCTAGAGCTCCTGTGAGTAATGGCCACACTTTGCTGGCCAGACCAAGTTTTGTGGGTTATGCACAATACATTTACCATCTCCTTCCTGCCTGTTCTCTTGAGAGCACTGATGTTACTCAATTCTGTGAAAAAGGAAAAAAAAAAGGTGGAGGAGGAAGGAATGACTAGTAACTGAGGCAGTTAGCAGAATCTTTTCTCCCCCTTTTCATGGTAATGGAGTTGAAATAGAATCACATGACTCCCTAATTAGGACTACATTTTCTGTGTCCCCCTTTGCAGCTATGTGTGACCAAGTGACTCAGTCGACTCCTATGGAGTTTGAGTGGAAGTACTTCTACTTCTGGGCTGGGACCCTTAGGACAGTGGACATTCCTTTGTGCTTTTACCCCTTCCCCAAAGTAGTAGCCATAGCTACCCAGCCTTGATTTGTTGCAGAGCCACAAGATGGAAGGAACTTGGATCCCTGCATGACCACATGGAGTACTGAACTGTTATGTGACAGAGGAATAAATGTCCTCATTGTTTAAGCCACATTATTGGTTTTTTGTTAGCTCACCTTTTGTTCAAATCAGTGTAAATGATATTTGAGGGTTAGCTTCACTGAACTTGGCTCTCAGTAGGCTGTACCAGTCCTGCCTTTCCATTGTAATAATTGATCTTGGGGTAATGGGGACTCTTTATAGAAAAGGCTTTGCCAGTCCACTGAGTTAATTCCAAGTTGTATGTAAAATCTCTCTTGATGACAGGTGTCGTTAAAGTCTGATGCATGTTTGTACAGCAGTAGAGGCAGCCTGATGATACAGCACGTCGTTTTTTGAGCTCTGCTCCCAAAGATGAATAGTGTTTCTAATGTTAGACCATTATCAATAAAATCGTATAGGGTTTTAAAGTTTTTCATTGTGTATATATGAGTGAAAAGGTAGAGGTTTTATGAACATTTGAGAAAATGTAAGATTTCTGTCTTAACCACAGCATACACAGACATTTGCTGCAAGGGGACATCTGAGGTACGTATCCACTACTTAGGCTACCCATGTGCTAGCACATTTTTCCTGGTTGGAATACAAAGAAGACAGGGAGGGGACAGAACTGCCCTGGCTACTGACCATACAACCCGCAGGTCTGCACCTTCAGGAAAGTTCCTCTTGGCCCAGGGCCAAGTTCCTGGGGGCACCTACTGGTACCCCCCATTCTTGGTAGAGAGGTGGAGACCCTACTGTTGTTGGGGACAGTGAGCATTCACTGAGTGGGTAAGTCTGGGCAAGCTACCTGGGGAAAAGGAGAGGATCCAATGACCAGAAAGTGTGTGGCCCCATCATCCTCCATGTGGGAAGACTCCCATCCTTTGTGATCAAATCCCTGAGAAAGATACACTGACCAGATGTCTGCAACACCTTCAAGGGGGCCCAGCACCAGCCAGCTGGTTTCCTCTCTGGCACCAGATCCCAGGTGCCCTTCTGTGCCAGCACCTTATGCTTGCCTGGTGGGGAAGGCTTCTGAGGCCAGAATAGGGTCAGCCTCCAGTAGATGGGAAAGTATGTGTGTATTGTGTGTTGTGGAGGGCTGGGGGAGGGGAGAGAACATTCAGTCCAGCAGAGCTGTAGCTTATCAGGCTGAGGTATCTGTTTTGTGCTCAAGCTTTTGATTTCTTTCCCTCTCCTTTTCTAGATAGGACTAAACATTAGTGACCTGAGGGCTCCCGCCGGCATGCCCTCCCACTACAGCCTGATGACCATAGTGGGTGGTGGTCTGTGAACACTGCAGGGCTTACACATTTGAGAGGTGAGCCCTGTGTGAGAATCATGTTTTCTTTACCATATAGGAGCAGCCTGTCCCCCCACCCCCATCCCAAGAGTCCAAGAGGAAAGACCAAGTTTCCTCAGCATCTCCTCATCCCCTGGGATGGCTTGACCTCTGTAAGGCCTATGGCCTCCATGGCCTGCCCTTGTCATGACATGGGAATGTTGAATGAAGGGGAGAGATCCTGCCCACACCTTGGTAAGCTGGGGTTAAGGGTACAGAACTAGCCCTGCCGTGGCAGAAATTCCTATTCTTTTAAACTTTGTGTTCTGCTATTTCTGTAGAGTAGAAACTTAGCGTATTATATTGGATGTAGGTTAAAATATATTTCAGGTTTAATTTATCCAATACTTCATAAGATTCTGAAAAACACCATGTATTCAGTTATTTCACTATCTGAACAAGGTTAGAACCACCTTCGTAGTGTTTTTTGATTCATATTTTCACATATAATAAGCCAATGGAGATTGTATTCTCATTTTACGGTGAAGAGCAGGAGAAGTTATAACTTGCCTGAGGTCATGTAGCTTGAAGTAGCAGAGCCAGAGTTTTACCCAATCTGTTAACTCTAAAGTCAGTGTTCTTAGAAGTGAAAAGTTTGGTGGTCATTCAGAGCTAGGTTAAAATCCTGACTCTCGCACGCGCTGGCTGTTTGATGTATGTGCAGATAACGTCTAATGTAACTATAATGGGTAATATAAAAATAAAAATAACTCGACCAAAAGCTTTTGAGAAAACTCAAATCCTTGTTCGGTAGATTTTTCCTGTTTTTCATTTTATCCTCAGTTCCTACTACCTTCCATATTGGTTCCTAGGACTTCTGTTTTGGAGCTATTTTATGAAACACCTTTGAGATTCACCAGGGGTAGTTATGAGACAAGTAGCATGTAGGGTCACAACCCTCATGGTTACGGTGTAGCCTAGGACTCGGCTTTTGGCTGCTGTATACCTGGACCCATGGTGCAGTTTGAGAAGAGCCATTTAGATGGAATGAACTTGGTAATTCAACTCGCCCATTCTAGGAACCAAGATTAATTAAACATAGTTAACACCTTTTCAGCTTTGCTTACAACATGTTTGGAGATTCAAGAATAAGATTGCTACCAGTAGCAGCCCTCTAAGATGTAGAAAAAAAATCCTATCCTTCTGGTAATTGTAGAGAAATAACATGAGGGAGGAAAATATCTTGCCTTCAACATACTCTATGTAGTCTCCCAACTGTCTACTTGATGAAGACAAAGTCAAGTTGAAGCATATGCACGGTAGGGAAATAACCATCCTCAGACTTTTTCCCCATGATTTGGTTTAACCCATACCCACTGAGAATCCAAAGTATTAATAGAAAAATAAAAAACAGACAAAAGCCCCAACCCTTTAAAAGTTCCCTACTCTCGGGGCGCCTGGGTGGCTCAGTCGTTAAGCGTCTGCCTTCGGCTCAGGGCGTGATCCCAGCATTCTGGGATCGAGCCCCACATCAGGCTCCTCTGCTGGGAGCCTGCTTCTTCCTCTCCCACTCCCCCTGCTTGTGTTCCCTCTCTCGCTGGCTGTCTCTCTCACTGGCTGTCTTTGTGTCGAATAAATAAATAAAATCTTTAAAAAAAAAAAAAGTTCCCTACTCTCGTTAGTTCCCAGCTCCCTCTTTGGAGGGATCATCCCTTCAGGAATCGTTTACCAACATACTTGTTGGTAAATGAAAGAGTCAAAGAAGGGAAAAACACTTTATGCTGAAAGACTTTTCTGACCTATAAATTCAGTTCAGTCTCCATATAATATTGAACGAAACCTTTGAGATGGTCTAGCAACTCTCATTTTACAGAAGTAGAAACTGGGTCAGAGCACTTAACTTGCTTGAGTTAATGAGAGAAGCAGGTCTCCTAACCCAGATCTCCTGAATCCTGGCATCCAGTGGGCTCGGCAGCACTCTGCAAGATCAGCTTCATGTTGATTTGTATTAGATTAGTGACTGTCTTTTCCAGTGTCAGTTGCTTGGTTCATTTATCAAGAAACACTAAGACAGGTTTTACCATTTAAGAGAACTGGTTTCACGTTCTTAACGGTTGTTGGGAATCAAATGTTCGCAGAAAACGGGCTGCAAGTTATATTTAAAGTTGGCATCACAACACCTTGTGCACACAGAACAGTGAAGAAATGTGCCATTTCCTTTGCAGAAAGAAAAGTTGAGGCTAAAATTGATCCCTAAGATAGGAATACTTGACCAACTAGCTGGTTCTGTTCAAAAAGAATCAGTCGGCTCTTGTCCTGGTGTGAAGTCTATATATACCAATGTTTTTGTTCCGTATGTCCTTCCCATTTTGGGAACTTTATTCCCCCAGTGAAGTTTCATTTTGTGACTTTGGCAAAATGTGAGCTCAGAGGTGCAAAATTCAGTTGCTCCTGCTCATTTCTCCTTGCCCGGTTTACCTGGGAACCTTCCCAGTGTGTTCGCAGAAAACCCACGTGACCGTACTGGAGCATGCCTCCTGTTTTCAGATAGCTCCACAGAATGGCTAGCAAATGGAACCAGGCAATACACAATTTTCTCATTTGACTAATTAAAAGGATTTTTATCATAACTGTGTTAGCACTGAATTGATGAGGCTTAGAATTTTTTTTTAATCTCAGTTTTTCTCCTTTGTGCATCAAAAAAGGTCACAAGTATTTCTGTCAACAGTAATTAAATGTGCCTCTCCTCATCAGCTCTGAGGGATAGGGGACTCACCTTTAAGCTCCAGAATATGTAACTCATGCATTGGAGATTTGCTGACTGCAGGCTCACTTTGTTCGAAGTGCTTCAGAAATGTTTGAATTAGTTGCTAGCATTTAAAAGTGAGATTTGGCAAAAGTTTAAATTCCCGGTTCTAAAAATATGAAGGGAGTTCTAAGCAACACTGGTTCTCCTCTCCATGGCAGTAGTCAAGTGCCCATTAGAAAAGAGAAGCTTGAGAAACCAAGTATGTCCATGCTGTGTTGTTAATACCTGTGCTAAAATCCTCTGGGTACTCATTACTTTCAGGACCCATCACCCAAGGACCAAGTGAGGCAGGGACACGTGCCATACCTGGAAAGCTAGGGGACTTGGGTGCCCATTCCAATTTTACTACTCTTTTTAAAGAAGGCCCACTATTTGGATCCAAAGTAAGAGGGGGTTAGACATTAAATGATACCTCCTTTTACTTCTGGTGCTTTTTATTTAACTCAACTAGAAGGCAGAGCATAAAGTATAGCAAATGCATACACAAAATGAATCGTTTTCTTTTAATGAGGGCTGAAAGGAGTCCCCGTTGACATTTTATCAGTGCCCCTTCATGGGCCGTAAGCAAAGTGTTCTCCAGTTTGCTCTGAAGTGCAGAAAATGCAAGTAGGGTTCTGCCTCACCCATGTAGAGATTAGAGACGGCGTTTTAACATTGGATATTTATCTTGGGACCTGACCAGATACTTTCCACTCTTGTTAACTTAATCTATGAACACCCTTTAGTGACTATACATGCTTAATTTCTAATTCTTGACAGAACTGCAAGGCAGTCATTTCCCTCCCTTTGCAGTTAGTCTTTGTCTTTGCTACTAAGATTTGGAAGCTTTTAAGTTATTATCATGAGTAAATACTTCTGCATTGCCTTTAGCCTTTAGCAATCTATATAACCCTTACATAAAGAAATGAAAAAATGAATAGGGAGATTGTTGCCAGAAGCTAAAGGAACTCCTCTTTTTACAATGACGTCAAAACTACCGAGGACGGTGACTTCAGCTTCCACCTATGTTTCTCCAGGCTGTGTGTTACCGTTTACTATTTATGATTCACCTTTTATAAGCAGCGTCTCACCGCAGTCTTTTCTCAAAGGATGCCCACTGTTTGCGGTATCGGTTCTGCAAAGGTCTACAAAGGTGAGATATTTGCTAATATGTTCTGTAAGATTGTGATGGGACAAGCACTCTCCTACATTGTTAGTGTAAATGTTAATCAGGCCGATTACTTTTGGAGGAAAATTGGTGATAGCCATCCAAATTTTAAATACAGAACTTCTGTCCCAGGAAGGCTGTTGCTCAGAATTGAAGTGCAGATGCGCCAGTGCAGGGCAAGGTGTCTGTGAGGAATTCAAGTCCACCACTAAGGGACTGGTTAAGTCAGTCACGCTGTATTATACCATCATTAAAAGAATGAGGTAGACCTATTTGTGCTAACATGGAATGTCCACATTTTTTAAGGAGATATTTATATAATATGCTTTGAACATGTGAAGGACACAGTAGAAATGACTAATAGTGGTTACTTCTGGGAAGGGACCTGAGGGATTGGAGATGAAGAGTGGAAAGGAGACATTCCGCTGTCTTTCAAATTGTTCTGTTGTTTTGTTTGTTTTTACCATGTGCATGAATTTCCTTTTCACTGCTGATATGTTTTTCAAAATGAACCAGACCACGGTAATGATGATATAGTTGTTGAGTAAGGCGCTCTCTCACAAATTGCATGCTTCTGAAGGAGCTCTGTTTAGCCCAGCTACAAAGCCTTACCCTGTTCAGGGATGGGTGGAGGGGATGCTGGACTACTGATTTACCTATCGAATTCATGTCCCCCTTCTCCAAGGCCTAACAGCTTTTCCCCTTTCCAGTAAATATGGACAAGTTTGCCTCAGTGTCTGAAGTCCTGTTTCCCACCTTATTAGTAGGGGCAAGGGGATATGCTGAAGTCAAACGTGGCCTGTTAATGGTAGAAGAATGGCAAAATAAATCATGCTGGAACAGAGGAGCAAAATGGAAGTTACCTGGGTATGTTTGCAAAGATCTATGTTCAGAAAGGTAGTTTGTTATTTATTAAGCATTTATTAAATACCTCCCTAAAGGTCTAAGGTACCACTAGAACCTTAGGACTGAAACGTTATGTGCAAGAATAGCACATAACAAAATACCAGCTCATTAGTTCAACTCCAAGTTAATTTTCCCTTCAAATAGAACCTCATATACTTGAAGTAGTCAGTGGCACAGCATCCTCTGAAGATTTTAAAGAAAAACATAACCCGAAGGCCCAGTTTTCAAAATTGCTGTTCAAGGCCAACAAACTAGCTGGAAGGGAGAGGATAAAAAGGAATAGCCTCTCTTCAAATAATAAATCTACAAAATCCTCTGCCCTATACAGCAGATCCTTGTAGTCTCTTCCCAGGAAATAATCACCACTCTTTTGAAAATGAGAAAGGCACCCCCTACCATCCCCAAAGGGGAAAAAACATTCACCCAAACAACTACTTGTTTTTACCATATATTCCAGGGATATGTATGGGTTTGTTTTTACATTTATACAGTTTACATTGCTTGACCCATAAATAGCACTCGTAAGATTAATAGGGCCATAGTTTTAAAGAGTATTTACATAGCCCCACCATGCATACAGAGCCTTTTTAATATTGAAAAATCAAAAAATTTGAACTTTCCATCACTAGGCAATATAAATTTGACCATCTAAGCTTATAAACCCTGACTAAAATACAAGCAATCATTTCATCCATAGATGCTGTTTCTGGTTCCCCAACAAATCTAGCACTGCAGTGTAACAAACATCTTGCAATTCAGGGATATAAAAATATCAGCTTTAAAATCTGAACTGTACATATGTACATTAATATTTGCACCGTTAAATTAGGAATACACTTAAGTCTATGAAATACTACATTATAAATAGCAATGTCTTTTTCAATCTGTAGCTGGAACTAATACAATGCAATGTTTACCTGGCTAATTGAAAGGGGACGAGGTGGTCTCGCACGATGGGATGCACAGTATTGGCTGGGTCAGTGTGACTACGTGCATGCCGCACAACAGGACAGACTGGTCAGGGGGCCAACCTGGCATAGACAAGGACAAACACTATCGCTTTACAAAGGTGGCGGAAGTTCTCCATTGTCTAAAATCAACACCCCCGTCCAATCACCTCGTGAGTTTCTTGAGGAGTCTCTTGAGGATTGGAGACCAAAGCCGCTACATAGAACTGTAATGCACCTGACAGGCACAAGATGTCACATCAACCTGGCACCATCCAAGGAGGCAAACTGGAGAAATCACACCTTCCAAATGTTAATCTGACAATGTAAACAGCAGCAGGGGGTCTCATTTACATGGGCAAAGCACTTTAAACTATTTTAGCAACTTTCCTATGGAAGAAAAAAGATGATATGATTCAAGATGGTTAATGGCAAAGTTTAAACATGATCGCCACAGCTACTAGGTTAAGAAATAATACAGTTTTTGCCCTTGTGTCCCTTTTTCTTCTTGGATTTAGTTGTCCTCTGACCAAACTGAGGAGTGGGGAGTGCGGAAGTTGGGCTCGAAAGGTCGTCTGTATAGTAGGCGTATCTCTGGGGCCGGGGTTGAGGGATTGGTTGTCCAAGAAAATACCCTTCTTCTTCTGAGTCAGACGAGGAGGAGGTGGAAGAACACCAGGAATCCTCGTCCTCCCCGTAGAGTCCCAGAAACCTAGGCACGCCCGGGTTCTGCAGTGCGTAATCGGAGGTGGCATGGGCATACTGTCCGTACAGATCAGCATTCTGGATGTATGCCTGGATCTCCCGGGCACTTTTATTCTGTATAAATTTCTCGTAGTTATCAGGGGTGTAAAGCCGCAGTCTGTCCTTGGGAGAATATTTTCTTTCTGTAACAAGATTCAGAGCATTGTCAGAGCGGGACTTCCTACTTCTCCTGCGGCGATGGTGATGAGGCCTGGATCCCCTCTCTTCAAAATGGTAGACCCGTCTTCGAGTCCTCTCACTCATCGGAGGCTGCCGGATTTCGATGTTGTCATAGTTTCCGTTGTCGATGACATCATCCGAAAACTTGACCTGCTGGGGTCTGGACTGAGACTTGGATCTTCGAAGCACCGGCAGATGGACTGGTTTCTCCTCAGGGATGATTTTTTCTGGACACAGCTCTGAACTTAGACTCTTTAAGGACTCTGCACTCCTGTGCAGCATGGAAGAGTTCAAAGTCCCCATATTGCTCATTTTCTCACAATCCTCTGCCTCTATCTCCTCAAAGTTTTGCAGGGAATACAATGAGGGTCTTGGCTTACTTTCTCCATCCACTGAAGCCCCTAGGAGAAGAGCCAAGACAAGATGTGATCTTCTGACAATTATTACAAACAAGCTGAAAGGAAGCATTTCAAAGAAAATTACCCCAAATTTCAATATTTGATTAACACCCACTAGGTAAGACCAACATGAATATATACTTAATTGAGAAGGTTTGACTTTTTTCAATACACGGGGCACAGCCTCTTACAAGCCCAGGTCTTTCGGAGCCAAACAGTTATAGCACGTGTCATGAGCAGCAAAAATTTTTAAGCTCTTTTTAAAAGTCTCCTCATTAATTTATGCAGGACACGACATGAAGAAGCTTCTGCCTCTCAGTACATTAAAGCCAGACTACTGCACTTGAACATCTCTCAAATCAATCCCTTCCTTTGCCTCCACATCGCCACCCCACCATTATGGTCCTTTTATACCTAGATTAGTAGTCAGCACACCACAGCAAGGGCCACATCCGTCCCACAGCCTATTTGTGGGTAAAGTCTCACTGGAACACAGCCACACCTAATTTGCTTACACATCGTCTACCGCTGCTTTCTGCAGTGACAGAGCTGAGTGGCTGCAACAGAAAGTGTGTGGTCCAACAAGTACTATCTAGCCCTTGACAAGAAGTCTGCCAACCCCGGACCTAGATCATCACATCCAGTCTTCCCCCTTCACCTAATGAACTATGCCACTTTCAGATTAATCTTGCTTTAATAAAGCTTTTCTCAAAATAGATACTGCTGTCCTTTTTAAACAAGGCCTGGCAAGTTAAATGAATATAGCCCAGCCGACACTAAGTGACTAGGGCATGGCGCAGACTCTTGTTGGCTGGAGACTACAGAACTTCCTACTTTCTAGAGGGAGCCTGTGTCTCGGCCTGTTATTGTCAAGGAACGTTCAGCCCTAACACTTTCTGTGTACCAAGTGATGTCTGCTTTTGATACTAAATGTTAAAACACCTACCATAGGGCCTAGCAGACAGGATATGCTTAATTTAGTCCCACTCACGTTCCTCCACTCCCCTTTATCGTAGGCCTCATTTTGGTAAGTCCAACAGAAACCAGGAGGGGTAGCTGTCTTCTCCCTCCTTCCCAGGATTATTTCTGGCACAGGGCAGCCACTAAAGCCTTTCCTGTATTGTAGTAACATAACCTTTATGAGAGGACTGAATGTCCTTAAGCTTGACTACAAAACTAGCCACAGCTGTTGCTAGCCATGGGCCAGTAATATTTCTGTATTCTTAATGCAAGTGTGATACTCAGGAGGGGTGGGTTTTAGGCTCAGTCTTGCCTCTAAAAATGTATGTGAAGTTAGGCATTTAGCCTCTTGATAATTCAAGTTTCTCTATTTGTAAAACATAGTAATATCCACTCTCTTCTGCTCAGGATCATTTTGAGGATAAAATGTAGATAACTGATATGAATATGCTTTGGAAACAAAGTGAAGTTATTTTATAATCTGGTAATAAAAAAAACATTTAGCTATTTTTGAGCTATCTGTTGCCACAGGGCAATTCAGGAAAATATAAAAAGATGTTAGGAGCTTATAAAGTATGCAGGCTGATTTTAATATCTTGAAATTCATATAGCACAAGCCACAGAGTCCAGGATCTTTCAGACAAGATGCAGACTCCATTATCCAAATAAATCTACTTCCTTCTGTTTAAAATACAGATAATACCTATTCAAAAAGCTTATATTAAAATGTATATAGATGCACACATGTATGCACACGTTTGTTTTGTTAGTGTTAGGCATTTAATGTAAACTTCCTTCCCTTGGTCTGCAGTTTTAAATAATGCAGCCCCTACTGCTGAACTGTAGTTTGTCAAATAAATTTGTTAGTGGCTCTTTTTTCCCAATACCCCATAATCCCTAGATTACGTACGTACCTGTGATATTAGATAAAGCCAACGAATCCATAGAATCTCGAACACTCTGCTCTGGTTTCAAGTCTGACAAACACTCCAGGGAATCTTCATACCACTGGGTTTGATCATGGTTATAGCCTGAAGCCCCATGGTCCAGATCTAACTCTTGGAGCCTTCTACTGCTTGCAGGGCCTGGGTGGCTGCCATAAGCAGAATCACCCAGTCCATCTTGTGACTGTGCCCAATACATATCACATTGGTATTTTTTGCTCGCAAGGCTCTGGTTATTTTGCTTTAACTCGGTCTTCTTTGTAACCATGTTCTCAGATATCCAGTGCTCACTGGCTCGAATATCTATCTCACTGGGCTGCTGCTGGAAGAGGCTTTTATCACCGAACTTGAGGAGGAGCTGCGTCATGTAATCCTCATGCTCAGCCCATTCTTCAGGCTCTTCTGGGGTTTCGTGTTCCACTCTGCCTTTCCAAAATTCTTCATTGACAAAACTTGGTCCCTGCCTGGAGAGACTAAGATCATCCAACTTCCGAGAAAGGGTGTCATCAGCATCGCCTGATAGGCCAGGAAACTTGTAGTTCAGAGCAGGGGACAGGAGAAGAGACTGTCTGCACTGATCGGCTGACCGACTGCTTTTGCCCATCCGGACGCTTCTTCTGGAGTCTCTGGATCGAGCAGACTGAAACGCAGAGTCGGAAGAATCAGAGGCATGGACATCTTCACCAAGGCTGCATGTTTTTGAGCAATAAATCTGGCCTTGTTTGGGAAGGAAGGGACACCCCAACAAAGAAGCTTTACACTGGGCACAAGAAAAGCAGGCTTCTGTGGCATGCCAGTGCTGCCCGTCATACGTCATCTGGGCATGGTCAACACCTGTTTTGGAAAAGGACAGAGGAGGGGATTACAGTTCGATCTTGAAATAAAGGAAGAAGAAACAGATACCACTGTTTGTATGAGGGAACTCTAAGGGTGATGGAAATGTTCTGTATCTTGAAAGGGTTGTGGGTCACACAGGTACAGTTAATTCTCATTATTTGCAAAGTCCATATTTTTGAATTTGCCTACTTGCTAAAATTTATTTGTAACCCCGAAATCAACACCTGCAGAGCTTTCAAGGACTGTACAGGCACATGCAGAATGATGAAAATTTTGAGCCAGCTGATAAGCTTGTTCTCAGCTGAGGTCAAACCAAGCAATGTCTTCTCTTTTGTCTCAGCTCTTCAAATAACGGAAATAGCCTGGGTCTGTTTTCTCTTTCTTCTATTTTCTACTATCATATTTTCTTCACATTTTTGTGCTTTTTGTTAATTCCGCTGTTTTAAATGGTCCCCAAGCATAGTGCTGAAGTGCTGTGTAGTGTTCCTAAGCCCAAGAAGGCTGGGATGTGCCTTACAGAGAGTATATGTGTCCTAGATAAGCTTCATTCAGGCATGAGCTACAGTGCTCTTGGCCAGTTCAGTATTAACGAATCTATATTAAATAAGCATTCTTCAAACAAATACATACATGAAACAAGATTATGTGTTGACCAGCTGATGAAAATGTGACCAGACCCTTGCAGGAACCCAACCCTGTATTTCCCCCAGGAGCAATGGTTCTGTACTCAATAATTCAGGCAACTTTATAGAACACAACTGTTACAAATAATGAAAACTGACTACATCTCCATCTGTCAAAACACAACAAACAAAAACATTTAAGATCTGTACATTTCACATATGTAAGTTACAGGGGGAAAAAAAAAAAAAGACTAGCCATTCGCAGACTGTTGGGCATGTGACAGAGAAACGGGCTAGCTGTGGACTCACCGATATGCTCCCCACAGGCTTCACAGTACTCCGCGTACAGAGACTCAAAACAGCCGCAGCAGAACGGGCGGCCATCCTTCATGATGTATCTCTGTCCTCCTAGGACTGTCTCACACTCAAGGCAGCAGAAGTGTTTCATGTGCCAGTGGCGACCCTCAGCTTCTGTGCACTCATCAGCAAAAATTATCTTTAAAAAGAAACAGGATGAAAGAAAATCTTAGTGAGCTGTTCTAAGAGCCAAGTGACTCCAGGTTTTCTGGACAACTGACAGACAGTGGCTCTTCGAAAAGCCACTTAGCTAACCTTGTTTCTTACAGCCTCAAGCTTAAATCTAACTCAATTTAGATGCAAAACAAGAGCAGAAAATGTTGAAAAAGAGAAACTTAAAAAAGAGATTTCTACGCTGGAGAGAATTCATTTGGTCATATTTTTGCCCCCCAATCACACTTTGTTGGCATAATCTGGCAAAGAATACATTAACATTGAAATAATTTAGTGGTTTGTATGTATTTTAATAGCAAACTCATACAAAGTCGGCAGAATCAACAGTTACAGCTATCCAGATGCTGCACTGTGTGAATAGCACTTGCAGATAATGCTTCATTTGACCTGGTGGTCATCTCTAGATTAGAGACTATTTTTTATGATTTTGGTTTCAAAAAAATTCTAAGATTTGAGAGAGAGCATGTGCACAAACACGTGGTGGGAGGGGGCAGAAGGAGAGGGAGACAGAGTATTAAGCAGACTCCACAGGGAGCCTGATGAAAGGATCAATATCACGACCTGAGCTGAAACCAAGAGTCAGATGCTTAACTGAGCAACCCAGGCGCCCCTCAAAAAAATTTCACATAGCACTTCATTGAAAAAAAACCTTTAAAAAATAAGTGTATAACAGTAAACAATGAAATTTTACTATCACTGATTAAAGGAGACTGTGGAGATATAAAGAATAAATGCAATGAGGTACCCTGGATTGGATCTTGGAATAGAAAAGAGACATTAGCAAAAAAACTAGACATCTAAATAAAGTCTGTAGTTTAGTTAATTGTATTAGACCATTGTTACTTTCTTAGTTTTGATACATATACCGTGGCTATGTAAGATGTTAACAGCAGGGGAAGCTGGGGGGAGGGTCTACAGAACTCTGTCATCTCTCCAAGTCTTCCGTAAATCTAAAATTACTTTAAAATAAAAAGCTTAAAAAAAATTTCCTTTCACACCATCCCCTTCCCTCATGCCCCAGGGGTAACCACTGTTAACCTGGTGTATGTCTTTCCATACTATTTCTGTGTGTATACAGATATGTATAGAATCTTGACTTATTCTCCCTTTATTTAACAAAAAAATTATCTACTACATACTCTTCTTGCAACTTGTTTTTTCCTCTCACAACCCATCCAGGACGTCCTACTTATCACTGCACTGCCTTCTCTTTATTAGCTACATATTATTCCAGTATATGAATGTATAGGGTTATCTTAAACAGCAAAAGCAGGAGATATTTTGTTTTGCTTAGATGTGAACAGTGGAATATTGGCTTACTAGAAGCTTATTTTTTCCAGTGTTAAGGGATAAACTTTTTTTTACCTCATCACATGCTGAACACCGTGGTTTGAGCAGTTCAGCATGGTGCCTGCCACAGTGAATTTTTCCATCCTGATAAAAATAGATGAGGTCGACCAGTAGCTCGTTACATGTGAAGCAGACAAAACAGGAAGGGTGCCAGCACACTCCAGGGCCCGCTCGAGAAGCAAACACTGCAATTTCACCTCCATTTATCTTCAACCCACACTAAAAACAAAAGGATTTGAAATTGGGATGATCCTTCTTTAATGACTGAATTCTCAGCCTTTCCCACTTTACACTAAATCCCATTTTGTCAAGAAGACTTTTATTTTTGCCCCCTTCGGTTAGTGATTAAATAGTTCTTTAATGCTGGATTATTTCTGATTCTTAACTGGAATGAACATGCCTCAGATATACTGCCACACTAGATGGTTTCTAAGAATGGTTTCACCCAACTCCCGTTAAGAGTCGTTTTCCTGAGCCAGCCTCCTATTGGATGCATTTCTTGCTCCTAGCCAGTAGTATCTGAATGTCTTCATTATGTTTCTGCAGTTTTGAACACCAGGCATACCCCTGCACCTCTCTCCATGCCAAGATCCTAGGAAAGGCAGGATTTCACCTGATGTTTACATAAGGGCAGAGGGACTCCACCCATCACATATACACAGCAATGTAGAGTTATAAACGTGAATATCCACTTAATAAAAAGCTAGGCTGCCTTTTATTTGGGGGAGGCTTTTGAGGCATGGGCCCCATGAGGCAGGGCATAGGCCCTGTCACCGACCCCCAAGTTCACTCCGTCCATATCACTACCACGAGCTACTCGTCCCGGGAAGGGCTACCTGCTCACACACGGCATGCATTACTGCTCTGGACAAAAGCTTGATCGTTCCTCTTCCAAGTGCTTCTTTCTTCCGTTGAGCACTGAACACCTGCAGTTCTTTCTTCTCCTCTTCGCTCAGAGACTGGCAATACCGCACCTTCAGAGACAGGAAAACAGAAGCACTGCACTGTAGCGCACGGTCTCCCTCGCCACCTCTTCATTTCCAGAGTTCGAGTTTCGGGAAAGCAAGTTTAACTGCCCTGTCCCATGAATCCCCAATTTAAAAATGGCACCATACCTTTAAAATGACACCCAATCCTGTAGCCTCTCTAGCAAAAGGGAAATGCAATTTGAAGGAACTATCTTTTTTTTAAAAAAAAAAATAGGGAATGTTTAAACTTTTATCAGAGACACACAAAAATATAAGACATTAACCTTTCAACAAAAGGTTTAAACTTGTTACTTGCCACACTCACTCTACATTCTACAGGCACCCGACTACAGGCCTGAACTACCAGAAAGCAAGGACTCTGGATGAAGGGGCAGGGAAATCTCAAGAATTTGTAGGCTCCTGATAAGTGGTGGGTGGCTGCAAACACTATAAAAACCAACTTGCTGTTAAGTTTATTGCACTGACACCCTTTTCTCTCTTAAAGAATGGAAAGCTGTAGCCTCAAGCCAAATTTTAACTGAAGAAAGGCAAAAGAGCCCTAGCCGATGAGGGGGGGGTAGGGTTTACGAGAGGCATCTCAATGTTTAGGGTGTATTTTTTTTTTTTTTAATTAGCCTTCTTCCTGTTATTTTACCTCATTATCATGTGGTGGCAACTGGTACAAAAGCTGTTTAATTCGATGTTTCTCTCCAGGGCTGTTCACATAAGGAACCTTTTCCTCTGGTAAGCAAGCAAAATAGAGCTGGATCTGAGTAAGAGACAGAAAGAAGGATATCAGCATACAGGAAGTGAACATCTTAGCTTATGTTCCATCTTAAAAAGTTACCTTTCCCTTTAGGCACTGGGCTTGGCCTCTTGTAGCTAATGAGAAGACCAGCTGAGCCAACTGCAGAACTGCAAGCCTTCAGACAGCTCACATCCAGCTGCTAAACTGCTCTTCAGGAATGTAATTTGTAGCGACAATTAGGAGCGTCATAAATTATGCACCATAAACTGTGCACATTTAATGCTGCTATTCCTCAGCCAGCCTCCCTAGGGTCAGCCAAGAAAGAGTGGCGGGGGAAAGCTGCCGATGACCACACAGGCTGTGTGACACCGTTCCAAACCCAGCCACGCCACAAGCACGCTGCATCTGCTCTCTGAAGGTTACACGTTACAGAGACAAAAGCTGTTTTGTTAAACTTTGTCAACTCTCCCTTATCAGGTTCTCTCAAGCATCAGCTTTCTTTGCTTCCATGGGTGTTATTTTCTAAATACCTGGAGTCCTTTTCCCCGAGGAAACTGGAGGGGAGCCACACTGAGCTGTACTTGGGTCACTCTGAAAGAAGGATTCAATCAATTTTTGTTTGGGTTTTTTTTTCTGTTGTATTTAACGGATCATCCCTTTGTGAGTCCTGCAGGGTACACTGCAGTGCCGAGAAAGAATAAAAGTGATTCGAGGGAAAAGGAGATCGGGGAATCGGGGGCCTGCCTGCTTCGGTATATCTTAGTATCACGCAAAACTTACCCAACCCAGAGCTGAAAGAAGGGGTTTTCTCTCAGTGAGTAATTGGATCAAAATATTGCTTTCCTAACCTGGGTGCCAGCCTGCCGCCCTCTGTCCCCATTGTATCGGCCACAAAAGCCTTTCCAGTTAGAAGTGCTTACTGAGGACCAGCTACGTGTGCGCGGGGCAGGCCCTGGGTGAATCAGGCGCCCCTATTCTCAGAAGAGTTCCCCACCGTAACTCAGGAGCAACCGCACACCTGACTGGCACCTTTTATTTCAAACTATGGCTTCGCCCTTATAAGAATATCTGTCACCAGCAATGTTTAGTAAGCTTATCATTATAAGGATATTAGGAAAATAAAAATATGCATATACTTAAACTAACAATACAGACAATGCACAAAATCAGCTGTCCCCCCCCCATCCACACTGTAGTGACAGGTTCTTTTATGTGTAAGGTTATCAAAGGTCAAATGTCTAAGCAGTAACACTTCAGATGGTTTCTTACAGCTCTGTATTTCTTCTTTTCCAAAGCAAAAGCATTGCTGAGAACTGGCATGGAAACGTTCCTCTTTCCTTTTATTCTCTTTTTGTTGTTACTGTTTTTTCAAAGGTTAAATTCCTCTCACCCTCCAAGAGAACTGTCAGATAGCCACATAACAAATACATAAACAGTGCTCTGGATGTCATTCATGAGAGCAAAAAGAGCATCACTGTAGGACTTCTGGATCCATGAGTACAAAAGGACTGAAAACTTTCACTGAGAAATTAAGGATGATTTTAAAAGGCAAAAATTTATACTATCCAAAGAGTAAGGACGAGGAGGGTAGCATGTCAGTGTGATAGTAATGGTCTATAAGGGCTTTTTTTGTTTTGTTTTTTTAGCAGCAATTCGTAAAAAATCTTAAATCCCCTGGAAAAACAGGACACACTGGGTGCTTAGGTGCTCACCTGCTCTGGTCTGAGGCCTGGGGGCACCCAGGCGTACTCCTCCAACGCACAGCCAGAGTCATCGTCTGATGTGGAACTCCTCTGGCACCCAAAGGCGAGTTTGCTCATTTTGGGCTCCATCTCCAAAGGCATAATAATGAAGTGAAAAGGCTGGTTTCTCAGTCACAGAACATCAAACAACGGCTGCTGTGGACAATACAGAGAAAAAACAAATTAAAACCTGAAGGCACTATTCTTACCCTCCAAAACTCTTACTGAATGTTATTTACACACAGCTGGGCCTAGAGAAAGTAACCAAATTACTAATGTCACCACCCCCCCCCCCCAGCCAAGAACCCCAGGCCCACTGACACTTAAAATCTAGGGCTACAGAATTCGGAAACAGCCTCCTTCACGACTCAGCACCGCAGAAAATGCTCCCAAAACGAGCTCAGCTGCAGTGCCCTTTAAAAAGGGCCTCTAGCGCACCATTCATTAGAAAGGTTCTCAAGAAAACTGCTCTGTTGACTTTCTAACTTTCCCACAAATGAAATCCCTGTGAAGTCCTAGGAGTCGAAGAAAGAAGTGTGAGGGCCTGCACCACCTCCTGCCCGCCCGCGGCTGTGGGCCGTGAAAAATGGCACCAGAGACACCCCCCCCTCGCTGGGTTTCTACTCAGTTTCCCAAGAGGCACCACTGCGTGCGCAGAGTGGGTCCACGGGGCCAAACCGCTGGAGTTGCAGGGTTCTAATCAAGTCCTGAGAGACAGCAAACTTAGTTTACTCACTGAGAGGAAAGAGCTGTTAAATCCTTATATAGCACATTCAATCCGAAGTCTTCACTACCAATGGGCTGAAGTCAGCCAGTTCATTAATGAGTTCCTTCAACAGAAAGTAATTGAATCCGAGCACGAGGCCAAAATAAAATCCAGCTAGGTGACTATTAGTGTTGAATTGCATTACTAGCAGGCATTCACTGAAAAGTTACACAGTACCTACTATGTGTGACAGGCCAGCTACTGGGCAAAATAAACCCAGTTCTGGATGAAAAGTCTTCCTCGGACAGAAGGGCTGGGGAAGGTGTCAACACAATGTTGAGTCCCTGCCCTACAGCCCAGGATCTACGTTATCAGCACTGAAGTTCCTTGAAGATTCTTAAACATCCTCCCCTCATCCCAAGGCACTAAGAGAAAGAAGACTTTCAGAATCAGCTTTCAGAGCGCAGCTTTTTATATCTGCCCCTTTCCCTTTACGGAAAAAAAAAAAAAGAAGAAGAAGAAAAATATACATGATTAGCCTGACCCCAATTTAAAGAAAACAAGGCTCCGGGAAGTTAAGTGCCTTGCCCAAGGTCACACAGCTAAAAGCAGAGTGCAGTCTAACTCATCAGACTTCCAAAAGTTGTTCTGCCTTAAAAAATCCTCTCGGTTGCTAAAACAAGTAGGAAAGGCAGTGAAACCTAAACACGCCTGAGACCAAGTCCTTTTTCAGCCACTATGTCAAATGCAACTCACTTACAGTATCAGAAACTGTTACCTCTAACAACCTGATTATTAAAACATATGGTACTCCTTTCATAAATCAAAGGACATAAGAAATCTAAATTGTAACAGTCAACAAATGGAAGGCCAAACACCCAATACCTACAATCTTTACTGGAAGAAGGAGTGATGCCACATGGTAGGTAGATATGATTCCAACCAATAAATTTAACTTTCCTTCACCCTGAACAAAAAGTAAAGATGACCTCATTTCCTCCACTATCATTGGGAGGTTATGACCTTTTAAACAAGTCGTCATTTCACACAGGTGCAATTCACTCCCATCTTGACTTAAGAAAGGCTCTCTAAACAGGCACATTCCTTAGTCCTCAGTAAAAAGGATGTGTTAATGAAAGTCAGAAAATTTCTTGGATCTAGTCTTTCCCTTTTGTTTTGGAAAAAGCAACTCCCACATGTCAAAGGAAGAGAACTAGAGGTTAAGAATTTAATTAGTAACTCAAAAACCCCACCAAGAGAAGTGGGGGTGGGCTTCAATGCAATTTTAACCTGAATCATGAAATATGTATATTTGGCCCTTGCCAAACCTGGCTGAAGGAGACACTATGGTACCTGCTCTTCAGAAACTTACAAAGAACACAAACATTAAATAGAACCTAAAAATTAAATGTCACTATATTGTAAAACAAGAGAAACACCACAAATTAAGACAAATCATGGATTTTCCAAACTAGCACAAAGATGCAGACTACCAAAGATCTGATCACTTTTACAGCTGTATTCCTTGATAAGCGTTTTGCAAAAAAAAAAAAAAAAAGTACAATTACTACCCTAATCAAGGTAAATCAACACGAGCACTAACTGACACAATCCCCCGCCACCGAATCATCTACAGGTGCTAGCCACGCCTCGAGCCGACCTCTTCCACACATTCATCCCAGCCCTTCCACACTCTACACGGAGGACTGTTGTCCAGCAACAACGTGAGAGGTCCAACTGAAGGAACCTGAGGGACAAAGTCCTTGTTATCCCAGGCAAGACTTCCGGTTTTACCTGCTGGCAGTCTGACAGCTTATCCCTCTGCGCTCAGCCTGGCAGGATTCATGTTATGACATTTAATCCCTATATCAAGCAGGCCAAAGAGGGTGTATCTCGATTCACAGAGGGGGAAACTGAGCCTCAGTTAACAAGCAGTGACCTTAGAACCCGGCCTATCTGTGATCTTAAACCCCTCACCGCCTCCTAGAGGTGGAACCCGATTGGGCCAGGGTCCTTTCCTCTGGCCAACTAGTCACGCTCCTGGGCCACAGTGGTGACAAATGACAGACCGCAGGGAGACTGGCCTGAGAGCAGACACTTCAAGGAGAGCACACAGGCAAAAAGGATTATAAAATTTCAACGGCCTCATAAGCTGTTGATTCAGAATTTGTTCTCTGGAGAAGGCCTCTTTTTGCTTTCTATCAGGAGATAATAACTTAAAATGACAAAACATTTTCCATTCGTTAGCGAGGTCTCAGAGATGACAAAAAAATAAACATTAAAAAAAAAAGAAAAGTGACCTAGCATGACCTCCACTTACCAGGCTGTAGTAAGAGACACTACATAACCACTAGCTACTTTGTCTTTACCTGATAGCACACAAATTTGAATATGGATTTTTCTTTTCTTTTTAAAAATTACCTGTGTCAGTAGACCTTCAGATTCTTAAGTATATCACTGTCTCATGCTGGGTCACAGGAAAGCAGCTGACTCCTGAGCATGGTTCCTGCACTTCTAACATGTTACAGTAAAAAAAAAATGATAAATATGACCTCACCGCCATCTCTTACTGTGGGCGTTCATATTACTGTATGGGAGCTGCTTTGACAACACAAAGAGGGGAGCCTGGACAGTACTTACGCTCGGGGTCATGATGTAGGGGCTTCGTGATGACATGCAAATGTGGTTATGTCTCATCGGACAAAATACCACCTTTTATGCCAAACACAAAACCACGCGTGAATTGGATCGAATAGAAAACTTTCACTAATTTCATTTCCAGGTGTTGTTGCTGTAGGTTGGTCATGTGAGATAGGGACACAAATCAGATCTACAAATGAACTGAATTATAATGGGACTAGAACTACTCAAAGCTGGGATTATGACAGAGAAACTTTCTCAAGATTTTTTTTGTGTTTTGCAGAACCACACTTAGATGCACAAGAGTGGCCTTGTCCCATGCCCTGTCCTTTATTAATTTTGTATTTTATTTATTTTTGTAAATTTTTATTTTGATGTAATTTCAAACTTCAGAAAAGGTGGGAAGAGAAAGGCACTCTTATGTAGTCTTTACCCAGACTCATCAATTGTTTCCATTTTGCTTCATTTGTTTTATCATAACCCTCCTCCTCATTATCACAAACACTACATACACTTTCCTGGGAACCATTTGGGAGTATTTTTTTACATTCTTTTACCTAACCACAGCCAAATTAAACAAGATATATTTTTTAAATGTTTATTTAAAAAAAAAAAAAAACTATGGGCAAGCCATCATGTTAGATGCTTGAGACAAAAAGAATAAAAAGCCAAAAAAGCTTAGTATTCTGTGATTATTGTGAGGTAGGTTTATCGTCCTGCTCTTGAAATGCTATAACTGAACTGAATGAACTTAATCACACGTGAATGACAATTATTCATGAACCAATTCTGTGCTAGGTTTGCCCCTGTTGGGGAAATGAATCAGTAGAGGCCCCACCTCTCCAATGTCCCTTTGTAATTCTGGATGTAAAGAAGTCTCATCATGCAGGGAAAAAAGTAAAACAATTTTCAGGAACGGGTTTGTTCAGGTTTCAAACAGAGTCTGAACCTTAAGGAAATGTGTAAAGGAAGCAACCCCTTTAAGAGCCACCAGCACGGTCAAGGATGTCCTCGAGGTCAGCGCAGCAAGCAGGTATCCGAACCGAATCAGAGCGGGTTAGGGGGTATTTGCGCATACCATTTTGAAGAGAAGACTAAAAGCCAATTGGAAGAATCAAGGAGGGAAATGAATGACAAACTGAAGAAAAGAGCAGGGACATAAGGGAGGGGAGAAAGAAGCCTGAGGTTGGGTTGAGGGAAATGAGATACTTTTTTTCTCTACAAAGACCAGGGTTATCATGGGGGTGCTCCATGCCAGCCATGCAACAGACGGTGGGAGAGTTTCATTTCCCTCCTCTCCCACCTTCCTTCAAAATCGTTAAATAGCTACTTCTCACCATGTAAAAAGACTCAAAGACAAACAGCTCGCAGGTGTAGGACTTCTCAATCATCATATAATTGTCAAGAGAACATCTGACCCAAGGGATAGAGCAATACTTCGGGAATAGGATCTGGGGCTTCAGCATTCAGTAAACTCAGCCCTGAAGTCTTCATACCTTTCACAAGTCACCGAACATCATGGGGCCTTATTCTTTAGGGCAACTATTTTTCCAAAGATGGTCTAAGTATGGGAAAGTTTTGAAGAAGAAAGGAATTGCGTGAATATAAAGAATTACAGTTACTATTGACATGTGACAACTGGCATTGTTATTCCCACTGTTAGTGGAAAGATTTTCTTGAAGCTGACCAGCAACATCCAGAAAAAGAACAACTTGTTAATAACAAAACTGAAGGTGGACATGTGACTTTCATCTTCTTTTTGAGTTCAGGAGGTTCTCTAACCTTTTGAAGGTTAAACAATTTTGAGAAACTACTAGCCTCCATTCCCAGTTCCCTTAGAATCAGCTTCTAACCAGTCCCTACATAAAATCTCCAAGACCAGCTCATGCGCATGCGTGCGGGCGCACACCCACACAGAGCCGTACACGGTGCGTAATGGTCTACACCACGGAAGGGTATTTCTAGGTGTCTTAGGTAGAGCAACAATTCTGAGAACCCAATATAGGCCTGGCTGTAAGTTGGCCCTTGTTCCCCTGATCAGAGTATGGCCTCATTCATCCAACACCATGACGTAAGGAGGGGTGCTTCATGAAATCTACTTTCCAGATTCATTTACTCCATCAATTCATTCATCCCTTTATTTAAAGGCCATTACTGAGTGGTTCTAGAAGATACCAAAAAGGGGCAACTGATTTTATTCAATTAACGGCTAGAACGTTAAAAAAAAAAAAAAGTTTCCACCACAACAAGAGTATTTCCAAATTTCATTATACAATTTCTGCTTTCTTGAGTGCTGGTATGTGTGTATACTTTATGTGATTTAGCCTTTAGCTCATCACTTGTTTTCATTCTCAGTAGAAAATGAACAGTAGACAGAACACAGGCTTCGAGAATGTGATCCAGCCATCCAGCTGGGTGTGATCTGGGAACCTAATTCCTCAACTAGAAAGTAAAGTTGGGGCTCTCTCACAGTGGAGAGCCGATGTCTGGAATGACAGGGCCCCAGACTCACGGGCTTTAAGATGGTTGACAAACTTTTTATAGGTTTTTCCCTCTCTGCTTGTCATGATAGATTTTTGAATTCCTCCTGCTTTAGTCTCTTATTAAGTGGTCTTTTCTCTTTGCCCACAACCAGCAACCTCCAAATTTTTTAATTTGTTGCTTTCTAACTTCTGTAAATTAGGCAACTACAATTTGAAAAAATTCATCTAAAAGTATATAGAATTGTTATGCTATGAACAACGGCTTACACATTCCTTCTGTGAGCACAGTAATCACTGGTTAAATAAGATGACATACCATATGTGAAGGTGTTATGCAAACTAAAAGCAGCTTTATTATTTTGCTATGCTATTTTGGTCATTTGAGGATCATTTATTTTCTGTTGTGCTATATGCTGCATCCAGGACAGCTAAGGATTACTATTTTGATTGACCTTGCCATATACATAAATGAGCCTTTATTATTTTTCTCTAAAAAGCTTAGTAAGTCAGCACAGTATGTGATAGTCCAGAGGCAGGGAAGAGTCAAGAGTTCGCTGGAAGACAGAAGCAACAATAGAAGGCAATGGTATTACCGAATGACATTTTCAAGAATTAGACAAATCAGGCAGGAGACTTTGTGCTTAACTAGAGGCGACAGGAAGAGACAAAGGGCATGTGAGCAGAGTGCCACCGACGTTCTTAAAGAAAATTAATACAACAGTGATGGTCAGGAAGGAGAACAGGAACCCAAGAGGGGCCTTTTAGTCCACTGCTACTAAAAACCTAAACACGGTGGCTTGGGGAGATAAAGTGAAAGGAACCAATAGGAAAGGGAAACTGGGTCAAAGACAGTCTTGAGTCTTAGGTGACTGAAAGACAATGTACTAAAATGGAAATACTACGCAGGCAAGTCAGAGGAATGAGGACTTCAGGGGGTTGAGGAGAAGGAGTTCAATCAGACACACACTGAGGTTATAACTGTACATCAGTTCTGGTCTGGTTCCTATTATTAATCATTTTCTTGGACCAAGTCACCAAGTCAAATCAAAATCATGCAAATAGAAAACAGAATAATTTTTAGTGCCTGCCATTGAACATGAAGTCCAAGGTCATACCCCTAATTACAAATACTTTTCCCAATCAAACTCCACTCTAGTTCCTATGTGAAGATTACCATGGCATTGCAGGATCGCTATGAAATGGTATTTTTTGTGTGAACATGCCCAGAGAAGTCAGAAATCCTTTGATCACCAAAACCCAGAACAGATACCGATTTGTGAAGTCAGTAGGGCTAACATTCCCTAGGTGTCCCCTGCTGCTAAGTGTCATCCTGTAGGCCACAAACTGCTTAACAACTTCTTTGTTAAACAGCTTGTTAACAAGGCCTCAGCACACAGAAGACACTGCTCACACACCCATTCAAGAGCTACTCTAACTCTGTCAGGCTAAATATGCAGGTGAATTAAATTTTACAGACTAACTTGGCAATGCAAAAACCTGCAACACTTCCATTCTTTACAACACACAAAATATACAACCCTATGGATACAGGTAATTTCTTCTTTATGGAGATTTTTAAAAAGCCAGAGACCTGTCATCGCCATAGGTATCAAAACTATGATAACCAAGGTTTGAATTTCATAGTAGAGACCCTAAACTGTTACCTCTTTTTCTCACACAGCCAAAGAGCGCTCAATACTTACTGTCTGCTAAAGACACAGTTCAGGGCCCAATTCTGTTTTATTAATATTGAAATGAACTGTAGAGAGAACTGTAAAATAAAAACATCACAATGGTATCCAAAGACATTGCTTAATGAAACATTCTTTTGTTAAGAGTACTTCATACCAGCAATTAGTGGCATTAGGCCATGTGCCCCTTGGCATTTTCTGTATTTTCCAGGTAAACCTCTATCCAACTTGTACATTTTCCAACAGCTGAGTGGCCTGTCATGTACCATCCAATTGCCAAGAAGCTATCCATTTTTCCAAAGGGAAATGTGGAACCCCGCGGGGTTTCAAAGCATTCTAATTTCATGCACAAATACATTCCACGACAGTAAGACAGAATGCTTAACAAAAGGAGGAAACATGATGACAAAGCATGGTCCTTTGCCAGAGCGACGCTTTTGGGGTCAGGTTTTTTTTGGCTGTAAACCGGCTATACAGACAAAATCCAAAACGCACGCTGGGTGTACAGCGGACCACGCAAGGCACTGCGCTAACGAACTAGTTATTTTCCATAACGGGGGACGCAGATATTTTTGCAAATCGTGTTCCAGTCAGTCTCCTATTGATTTTTTGAATTTCTATTTTCAACGGCGGCCCAAGGAAACGGCAGCCAGACTTGACTCCAATGTACACACAGACTCAGGTTTCACCCCGTCACCTGTTGGCTCCTGAACAACACTCCTCTTTGTGAAACTTACAGCACTCATTTGAAACGAGTTTCCAGAGAAAACACTTCAAGAAAGTGTTTGAGAAGTCACAAGACTCGAGTTGTAAAAACAAATTCCACACATAGCCTGGTTTATACTGACATAGATTAATGTGAAAACCCGAGCTTTTGAAGAAGGGGTCCGGAGGGGAGCCGGAGGGAAAGGATGTCACCCCCTTCGGGAAAATTCGGCAGGCTAGATAGGGCTGCGAGTGACGGCTGTCGGAGTTCCGCCGGGTCAGCCGATGCCCGCACGGAGGAAAGAGACATCTTAGAGCAGCCGTCGGCGCCCCGCAAAGCCCTACCCTCCGCGCGGCCGTGGCTGCTCGGGCCGCGAGGGGGCGCCCCGGGCCGCGGGTGGGACCCGGCCCCCTGCCCCTTCCCGGCCGCTTCCCGGCCGCCCCCCGGCCCCGGAGGCCGAGCCCCAGACCCAGCGGCTGGGAGCGAGTCCCTCCTGGGCGCCGACGCGAGGCCCGCAGAGAACAGCCCCCCTTTTCCCAGGGAACAGTGCAGTCGCCTGCGAAGCCCTTCACCCACCTCCAGGGGAAAGCCTCGCGCCGCCTCTGCACAGCGCCCCCTCCGAGGAAGAGCACTCGCCCCGCGGCTTGACGGCGATACTGAACGGCCGCCGGACCCCGTCTCTCCCCCAACTTCCGACGAGAAGCCCCCTCCCCGGGCGCACGGGGACGCGCGCACCCCCGCAGCGCTCGGCGTTCAGTCCCCGTCGCCCGGCTGCCACCGAGCCCCGGGACCAGAAAGCGGCTCCCCACCTGCGGCTGCAGGGCCGAGCGCGGCCTGCAGCCCCTCCCGGCGCCCTCGGCGGCCGGCGAAGCCGCAGCGCCCACCGCTCCGCGTGGGGCCGAAGCTGGCCGCTCGGCGCGGGGTGGTTCCCGAAGGAAAATAGGACCGGGTGCCCTCCAGGTCACCCTCACCCACCCGTTTCCGGAGGAGACCCGAGCAGGGAGGGGACGGAGGCGCGGGGGCGGCGAGCGCAGGGCCCCCAGTAAACCGTGGCTGGCCGCGCCCCCTGTCGGGGCTCAGCACCCGCCCCACCCGACGGATAGGGGGTCGCTGCCCGCAGCCCCCGCCCGGCCGTGACGCACCCCCCCACACACATCCGCTGTCCCCCTCGAGCCTCCTTTCTGTGCAACGCGGCGATCCTCACCCTCCGTAGCTCCCTAACCAGCCGTGGAGGGGCCCGGCAAAAGGTCCTTCAGCTCCCCGGAGACCCTCAGTCCCCGCCGGCGTCGCCGACTCTGCTCCCCCGTGTTTGAGTAGCTTTGTCCAGGCCACCGCATCCCCCACGCCCAAGCGCTGCGTTTCTCCAGAACCATCGACCGGGGAGAGAAAAACCCCCGTGTCCGCTCTGCGCCCGGGGCCGGCGATCTTCAGAAGTAACCAGAGCCCGCATTTAAAAAAGTAACCATTTCGCTTCCTGCCGGTCCCACCCTCCTAGGAGCGCGGCGGGCCGGCTATCCCAACCCCGCTGGGCTCCCGGCTCCCGTCCGCAGGAGGCGCCTGCCCAGCCTGATCTCGCGGCCGCCCGCTTTCCAGGAACTGTCACTGCTGACCGTGCCCCTGGCAGGTCTCCACCAGGTCCTCGCGCACATTATTCCTCGAAAAGTTACCCACCCACTTGGCCAGCCTCGCGGCTGGAGCACCTTACCTCCGTCCGCCCGCTCCATTCCCAGGAGTCCTAGTGAGAGGAGCAGCTGAGATGCAAATACCCCAGGACGCTTATGTAAACTTCCCCCTCCCGCAGGTGCACGCGCGGGCCACAAAACGCTGGGAGAATTATGCAAGGCCACCTCTTAAAGAAATCATCTCCACTCAGTCCCATAAACATGATGTCAGCAAATGGCACGTTTAACCGAGTTCTCACTTGGAAGGGCTCATTAACATATGAATTCTCCTCCTAGGACTTTTCTTGCATTTCGCAGTGATTCCTACTGCTTAGCGCAGGAGATTTATTTTTCTCGGTAAATAACAGCAAAAGAAAAGGTGCCAGGTCATGGGATACACTTAATCAAGTACACGAATAAGAGTTTCCACAAACAGGTTAAGTGAATATCATGCAGACACAAGAATGTGCCTCATACTTAAGTCTAATCTTGTTTTTGAGCTGATTTCTAGATACACTGAGACAAAGTGAAATTTGGCATTAGTTGTTTACAGAAAGGACCAAGAGAAGCAAAACCAGGGCCTCAGGGCAAGCCTACAAAAACGGGTAGACGAGTGTGACCAGCACCTGAGGTATCGATCTCTTTTGAACTACAGATTTTAATTTCTCCAACAGCCTCCTTATCACAAGGTGATAAAATAGGAAGGGGGGAGAGAAAAGGATGCAATGTTTAAATATTTAAGGGTTTTGCCAGTGTATAAAGTGCTACTAAATAAAAACAACTTGAAATGGGCTTCCTTGGGAGTGCTTTGTAATATATATGTTTCGACAGTATACAACTGAACAATAGCTCATTGTAACTGTGATTGGAAAATACACAAACAAGTTGCCATAAATGGAACAGTCAAGTAAATAACTCTGTGGCCAGTTTCTGTTATCTCTGCCCTAAAGAGAGGAGAAGCAGCTGAGGAGAAGCTCCTTTTTTAAGTGATTGCTTTAAAATGGCAGAGACAAAAATGTGTGGCTATGCTGGTAGACTAATTTGGAAACATGGATTCAAACAACAGGATTTGTAATTCAAATAGACTCTCTGTTGGCCAATACAGATACCGGTTTTGAAGACTGTTCCTAAACAGTTCCACCGCTGAGCTCCTCTGGCCTTCAGATTGTGTGGGGACTCGTGGGAGGGCGGGCGGGGGGCTTTCAGGGTTACTGCTTTCCTCTATGGGCCTGTGAAATTAACATGAAGGCCTAGGTCAGATTTCCTTTTTCCTATTTCATTCTGTGTGGGCTTCCTCGGGGAAGTCATGCACTGACCGGATCTAGAGGACAAAAGTACAGTTATTGACTTAAATCCTAAACTATGGTCTCATTACGATAAAGGTGGTATCAGTGGACCAATGCTTTGAGCCAGGTGGATCCTTTTAGAAGCAGCTTTTAAAGGAGAGCTACACTTTACCCAAGGCCACAGAACCCTCCCAAAATACAAACCATAACACTGATCGGTATTAAATGTCAGCCATTGTAAGTGTGCCTCCTCTAAGACAGTTACCTGTAAATATTGTTTGTTACAATTTCAACAGCTACTGTCAGCTTTATTGCCTATCGTCAGGGTTTTTAGTGATGAAGCACTTTGGAGAGCATTAAAAAGCTTTCTACTCCTGTTCAATCTAAATGCAACGGACTTTCCTCGGGCCTGAAAGGCATTGCTATTGTCAAGGGCAAACTTAGGCAGGATGGGGAGCAAGGCCCCCAACCAGCATCCTTTTGTTTTCGCCCGGGGGGAATATTCATTGCTTGCAGATCACACGTGAGGGGAGGCGGAGAAAGGAAGCCCAGAAATTCACAGGACTTGGTTTCCTCAGCCCATCCCAGTCTCTGCTCTACTGTAACCTCCTCAGAGGGGCCTTCTCCAGCCCTCCTAATCCCCCAAGTCACCTCTCCCTCTGGTTTTGCTATTGGTATTCATAGCTCTGAGCTTTGCTTGACACCATGTGTCTGTTTGTTCATGTTTGCTGTCCTCTCCTCCCCCAAAAGGCAGAGACTTTTCGGGATCTGCTACTATATTCGCAGCACCTAGAATCATCCCTGGCGCGTTTGCGTAGCAGACCAGCTCAATAACAAGAGTTAAGTGAACAAAGGAGTTTTGGACATTCTTCTCAGGCCCTCACAGATATGCCACACTTGTACAAGTCAGTCTGTTTCTAACCTAAAACCAGCCTGAACTGCAACGTCCTAATGGAAGAGACTAGGCAGAAAATCAGAAAAATGCCAAGGGCAAAGGAATAAAGAGGCAGCATTGTGTTTGTCAGATACCCGCCAGCTGTACTGGATCTGGAAGAAAGAGATAAAATACAAATGGAAAGCCAACCTTGGCGCTATTTCTTGGTTCTCCTGTGATTTGTATATGGTGACCTTGAGGTCTTTTCCTTGCCTTTTTCATTTGTAAAACAGACCTGCTTTTCAGTGTTGAGAGTCAGAGTTGCTCTTGGTCTCAGACATCATTGGGAAGAATTTGTATCTAAATACCAGAAATGTAGGAAGAGTCTATTTAAATGATTGGATGTCCTGGAGTTCCTTAAGAGAAAGAGAGATCAAGGGCTCTAACATTCATCAAGGGACGTCTTACTGAATAAACTTGCGGGTCAGTTGGCATAATGTGAAGCAGGGTGAGAGCTTGGGTCTTCAGTGACAGCACAGTCTAGGACAGCAGTTTGGCTGTTCTGACTATATACAGGTAGGCAACTACAAGAACCTCAAGTAACGCCTGTCTGAAGGATGTAATTTCTTTTTTTTTTTTTTTTTTTTTTTTTTTAAAGATTTTATTTATTTATTCAACAGAGATAGAGACAGCCAGCGAGAGAGGGAACACAAGCAGGGGGAGTGGGAAAGGAAGAAGCAGGCTCATAGCGGAAGAGCCTGATGTGGGGCTCTCCCATAACGCCGGGATCACGCCCTGAGCCGAAGGCAGACGCTTAACCGCTGTGCCACCCAGGCGCCCCTGAAGGATGTAATTTCTAATTAAAATGAGTTTTAAAATAAAAAAAGAATCACAAAATCATACAAGTAGACAGTAGAGTTGACAACAACCTGTGGGTTTTTCCATCTTGTCTGGATAAAAAAAAAAAATGAGATCCAGAGGAATAATCATAATAATTCATCATGCTTGTTACCAGATTTGTTACCATGGAAGATTTATGTAAGATGGTTCCTTTTTCTTGTTCATTTTAAACATTTCTGTGGTACCTCAGATTGGGCGATATACCCCCGAGGGTGACTGTCCATTTGCCAATTCTAGTTACCGTGCACGGAGTCCGTAGCACCCCCAGGGAAGGGCCCCAAGGCAGACACCCGTTCTTCCTAGAGTTAACAGGCATTACGGTGTTTCATAATAGGTTACAGTTCTCGAGGCCTCCAATTACTTCCTTCGCCCTTTGATTATATTGAAAGCAATGTGATTAGAGAGCACTGGTTCTTTCACATTTTCTACAGCCAATCCCTCTTCCAGTCCTCCCAGCTGTCTGTCCCCTCCCCCACCCACACCTCCTTGGCCAGTGGTGTTGCTCTCCTGTGGAGGTTCCCGGAGGCGCTGGGCTTGCAGGTAGCCGAGGAAATGTCTGTTCTGTCAACCACTCACTCGGTGACACTGGGATAATTCTCTAAGGTATTAGTTTTCTTCGTGTCTAAAAGTGCTAGTGTTTGGGCGTGGCCAATGGTTAGAACTTTTGAGGAGGGAACACAATCCATTTTTTTTTAAACTCAAGTTAAGAATCTCAGGATGGAAACCGATGAAGGGGAGGCTGCTCTGTTGAAGGTCTGGGCTGGTTTTTCCCCAAACCCCTCCCGCAACACTGTCCCCACCGTCACCCCTCCACACTCTTCCGGGTCGGCCCCTCAGGCTCCCTCACCTCAAGCTAGATGCTCCCAGACAGGAAGATAGAAGCGAAGGGCTGGAAACTGTGCCCAAAGGAAGGCAGGACCTCTAAGCTACTCTGGGGGCCACGGGGGCCACAGGAGTCGAAGCAGAGAAGGGTGACATGATTGTATCTATGCCCTAGTTAGAGGGAGGGCAGAGAGAGCAGTGCAGAGAAAGTAGGTGGGAAGAGTTTAGAAGCTGCCTGAGTAGTCGAGGGCAGAGAAGACCAGACAGTGCGTCTGAGGGTGAAGGAACTGGACTTGTGGCCCAGCCTGTATGCTGGGGGTTAGGGTGGCAGATGGGGTGCGGACCTTCCTAAGTGAATCATAGTTTATGTGAAAGACAACCAAAAGTTTGGCCCTGATGTGAGCTCTAACTTGAAACTGCAAATACTTTTCACTGTCCATGGGAGACAGAGAGTTTAGAAGGATTTTTCTTTTTTTCTTCTTTTTTTTTTAAATCTCCACATCCAACGTGGGGTTTGAACTCACGATGCAGAGATCAAGAGTCACAGGCTCTACCAGTTGAACAAGCCAGGCACCCAGGATTTACACTCCTTCCTTCCTTCCTTCCTTCCTTCCTTCCTTCCTTCCTTCCTTCCTTCCTTCCTCCCCTCCCTCCCTTCTTTCTTTCTTACTCGATTTATTTACTTGAGAGAGAGAAAGAGGAGGGGGAGGAGGAAGAGGGAGAGAAGCAGACTCCCCACTGAGCCCAATCTCACAACTCCAGGATTATGACCTGAACCGAAATCAAGAGTTGGATGCCCAACCAACTGAGCCATCCAGGCGCCCCAGGAGTTACATTTCTAGGCTCATCCTTAATCTTCCTGTTGGTATTCACCTTGAAAACTTAGTACTTACACCCTCTCGTGTTAAAGAGCTCAGGGTCCATCGTTGTGAAATGAACAGGCACACGATTTTCAGGGTGGAAGGTAATCCCTGTAGAAGAACCGCCCAGCTCATACTACAGACGTCAAGATGGCGTTGAAAATGACATCGGAATGTGAAGTGGGGGGTCTACAGTCTAGCGGTTCATGTTTCATACAAAACATCTAAATAATAGGTATCACTTTGTCTTAAACTTTAAAATTATGGAGTATTTGCTGCTTTACTTCATGAACTACATGGGCAAAGCTGTTTTGCTCACCTATGTATTTTCTTATGCTATTTAAACTCCACCACCTAAAATGGTTGACTCTCCACAAGGGAGAATCTGGACCGACAAGGGCATGCCAGCTTTTAACACTGTTCACTGTGCGCTATGACTAATCAAGGTGTTCCTAGAGAGGTGTCCGCAAAGAATTGTTTCAAGCAGCCAGAAGCCTCTTGCCAAAAAGAAAAAAGTCAGCAAAGCTTTCCATAACATTTCTTTATCTTATCTGCAATCCCAGGTCCCCTTCTGCAACCGTGGGAATTTAAACGAGGTGATTTTGTAGTGGAGACTGGTTTGCAAGCTTTAATTAGATCGTGCCAGGGACAGGATCTGGAATTCAAATTGTTCTATTGGTCCTGAATCACATAGTTCCAGATGAGTAACTGTCTTTTTTGATACAAGTTACTTTTAATATTTCCTTTCTTCTTTATTCTTGCAGCTGTAGTCTCTTCAACACTGCGTTTACAATGAATTAAAGACGGGCAAAGACCAGGGAGCTCGTCTGTTTTGTTCAGTGATAGATACACAGGCCTGGTATATTGGACACTTCGCCTGGTACAGATGGGATTCTCAGTAAATATTTGTGGAGTGTCTCGTTCACATTTGATTCTCCGCAGAACCTGACACAGACTTTGCACATACTACTAAGGACTCCTTTTTATATCTCAATGATCAGTCCATCGTTTTATTTTTATTCAGATTTCTTTTAAGTGTGTCGACTAATTTGAGGTTAAACTTTCCATTTCAATATTTAAAGTAGTCTCATGAAATTCATCACTTAGATCGTTTATTCTTTTTGGCTTCTGAGATCTTATAGGAACAAACTGGCTCACTTGAAATCTCCTTAGAAAGCTCAAATTTCTAAATCCTGTGTCCACCCACCTCCAAACCATCGTCCTACCTCCTCATCCCTTCCCAGTCTCCTGATGGTACCACCAATACTCCCGTAAACCGAGTAAGCCACAAACCAATCAGCCCGGAGCCTCCCTCACTCCAGGTGCCCTCCTTCCCGCCTACCGTCTTTGGGTTACTTATCAGATCTTTGTGTCTTTTAAGCTTTCCCAGTTAACTCTGTCCCTCCTCTCTCTGCGGCTGCGGCCCACCCCCCCTCCCAACCCCGGGGGTACCGCACAGCCTGACTCACTTCTCCCCACCCTCACATCTCTGCCGTCATTCTCCTTCACTTGACCACCACGGATGCGACTAGGTTCATTCTCCTACTTTAAAATCCCTTCTTCACAGTCTGCCCAACACCTCCATGGCTTCTTCGTGGCGAGGGCCCTCCATTTGAAGCCCCCGTCGAACCTTCCAGCACTATCACCACTACCTGAACCACCTCACTTTGGGCTCTCTAACTGGGGGCCTTCCAGCTCTACCAGGCTGTTTCATGACCCTTTGCTTCATCCAGCTATTCCCTCTCCATGGCTCTGTCTAGCCACTCACTTCCATCTGCCCAGCTAACTGACTTCACGACCCCATTTGGGGTGGGTCCTGGCGCTGTTGCCGACGCCCCCGTACAGAAGGGCTGCTGTGCTGTGCTTTCCCAGCCCCAAGACCCTCCACCAGTCCCAAGACTCCCAGCGTGGTCAGGTAGTCCCTCCACCTGAATTACAGCTGCTTTTCTTTCTCAGTCAGAGGTGCTAGCGTGAATCCCTAGTGCCGTGATTCTCCTGTGCACGGAGCATCAGGAGAACCCAGTGGCTGTCCCTCCCCCCCGCCTGGGGCTACGCTAATAAGGACGGGCTGCGGTTGCTCTTCTGGTTAATATTAGCATACGGAAGAGATAGCATTTTGAGGACTAGACCTTCCGGTGTTTCTAGCTCCTTCAAAGAGCTTTCCCCAGTGCTTCCATTCGCCTTCTGCCAAGCCCAACCCGAACAGTGCAGTGAAAACAGGCACGTTGGGTTGCTGGGTTCACAGAGATCATGACAAACGCGACAGCCTCTCCTGAGTTGTCAGCATTTTGAGTTTGGTAAGGTCGTTTCTAGATGAGATGCTTCTTGCGAGCAGCGTCTGCCCCTCCTGTGAGGTCGCAGGACGGAGCGTAGGGCAGATGACTAGCTGGAGCAGATGGTGGGTGAATACAGAGAACTCCGGCCGGTGCAGAAAGCAGGGCTGCAGGCGCGGACCCCCCTCCAGTCAGGTGCAGAAGTACCGCAGCCCCCGGCGGCCTGGGCTGTGGTTCCCTAAGCAAAACGGCCGGATCCAACATCCTTTCACGCGGCTTCACACCCCAACCTTTGAGACACAACAAGATCACTAACAGCCTGCTGTTAATTCCACTGAAGAGGAATTTTTAAGACCGAGAAATCAGTGTAAAGTGATAGGAGATCTGTAACGCCGGCCTCGGGGTGTGGAGTAGTGAAACCGAGAGGCAGGTTAGCCAGAGACAAAAACAACCTGGGATAAAGGTGAGAATGGCTGATAGAGAAAGAGGAGAAAACCACTGCTGAATGTCGAAGGAAAAGCGGGTTGTGCTTTCTCTGAAGACGATCATAAAGGAGCTGCTTGTCAGGCAAAAAAGTGAGGTCTCAGTGGATCTGGAGGCTGCAAACATCCTTAGCCCCCTTGAGGGAAAGGGAGCACTGCCTGAGAGCATCTCCCTGAGCACCTGGGTTAGGGCCCGCCTTCTAGTGAATTCAGTAACTTCGGGACTGTGGTGGAATCAGGATGGAATGAGGAGTCAAGTGTGAGAACTGTGTGTCATCTGGCATACAGTGTGATGTGACTGCATTCTCTGCGGTGATATACTGAGGAAGAACACGATCATGCCAAACGAACCCCCTTATTACGACTATTACAGCAGCTATCACCCAAGGAGCGCTCATTTGCGGGGCACTGTGCTAAATCCTGTGTGAGTACCTTTTTTTTTTTTTTTTAAGATTTTATTTATTTATTTGACATAGACAGCCAGCGAGAGAGGGAACACAGCAGGGGGAGTGGGGAGAGGAAGAAGCAGGCTCCTAGCAGAGGAGCCTGATGTGGGGCTCGATCCCAGAACGCCGGGATCACGCCCTGAGCCGAAGGCAGACGCTTAACCGCTGTGCCACCCAGGCGCCCCTGTACCTTTTTGAACATCCTTGCAACAGCATCAGGTAGGTCTTAGACTCTTTGTTTCACAAAAGAGAAAAGTAAGGCAACTTGCTCCACCATCTCAACATCAGCGAGTTAGTACAAGAGTCTGGATTCAAAACCTGATCTGACATCAAAGCCTATCGTCTGAGACCACGATGTTATTTGTTTTTCCAGCAGAGCTTCTTCGAAGTAGCAGAATAAAAGGCTTTGCTTTCCCCAGCTTGCCCCCAGCAACATCACCGGAAAGTAGGAAGAAGAATTCTAGAAATTCTAAACACCGTACTGTTTCGGGGAGAAATGAAGCAGTAATTATTAGTCAAAGGGGAGCTCAATGAATGTCTTAACTTTGCTGGCCTCTAGGACCAGAGAGTTGTGTGCCTCAAAGGAGCTGGACCCCCCAGCCCCCAACCCTGGAGATGGACGGTCCGCTTTCTGACGCTGTTCACTGCACCATTTTAATTTCTACAGATACATCGTTTTATTGTCCACATGCAACAAAACTGGCCTGTTTCTGAAGTTCCTACATATAACAGTTGCTCTGTTCTTATTAGTCATTACCAGTGTCAGGACGTACTAAGCTCTCGCGCAAACGAGGTTCTCATTCTCGGATGGGCTCAGCAGCCCGGCCGTCACCTCCTCAACTTAGAGGAAGATGATGCTGAACAAACAAACAAACCATGAGAATGGTTCAGTTTCTAAGTCTGTGGGTGACACGTTCTACTGAACGCATTTCACGCGGCATCCTCACTGCAAAAGACACTGAAGTAACGTGGCCATTAATAAACTTGTCAGACAAAATTGATGACTCCACAACTCCCAGAACCATAATACATTATGATGTGTGTGTGTGTTTGTGTGTGTGGGGGGGTATTTTTTGAAGATTTAATTTATTTATTTACTTGAGAGAGAGAGACAGATCACAAGCAGCGGCGGGGCAGGGGTGGGCACAGGAAGAAGCAGGTTCTCTGCTGAGCAGGGAGCCTGATGCAGGGCTTGATCCCAAGACCCTGGAATCATGACCTGAGCCAAAGGCAGAAGCTTAACTGACTCAGCCACCCAAGTTCCCCAATATTTATTTATTTATTTATTTATTTATTTATTTATTTATTTATTTATTTATACTAAGGTCCTTCAGTTCAGTTGCAGCAAATGAAAAATGAAGACAATAGAATTACTACTCTCTCTGGTAGCATTTCTGGACAATTCTAATTGCCAGTATGTCCCCCAACAAAGATTTCTTGCACATGAGCCCAAATAATAGGGAACTATTAGGACTCCTATTACCTCACAGAGGTTTGTAAAGACAACGTGCTTCCTACTAAGGGGCAAACATTTCTACTTAACTCAAACGCTAGTTCCATCCTGGACTGCTGACTGACTGCGTTGTTGCTTACATAACGGACCGAATCACATTCCTATTATTGACCTTTTCTGAATCGTTAGCTTCTCTTTCAATAGAGTCTAACAAGATTCTAGGAATCTTTGAAATGCTTCTCTCTTCTTTATGGAAAAGTGCATTTGAAAGGGGGCACAAGTTAGCAAAGACTGAAAGGATCATTAGAAAACAGTTTTATGAAATATCATGTTTTTAGGATCAGAAGAGTCAAAGGTTTTTGAAAGAATCCAGTGATATGGTGGGACAACCTCTTCAAATGGAGCCACTACTCCAAAGATAAAAGAGGACGGCAAAGTCCAGTGCGAGCAACACTTATGACCACTTCCTTGTCTTTCCAAGAACCTTTAAAATGACTTTCTCGAACATGCAACTGTCTGATCCCTAGGAAGACCTTTTAGGAAGTGTATCATTTTTTTTCCACAATCAGGCATATTAAAATCTACAGAAAGATGTTTGTCACTCTGTCTCTCATGCTTAATTGAGTTCTTAAGATAAATATGATAATGGCATACATATATATTTGGAATTCTTGAAAGCCTGTAATACGAGCATCTCAGCATCATGATAACATTTATTTTATAGTAGAATGATAAGGGGAGCAATGTGCTAGCTGGACTGCACATTTTCTGGGCATCGTAAAGATACTATTTACTGTCACCATCAACACTGCCAGGAGAAATTAGGAGAGAGTGGGCTGGCACATTAGTCCTAGGAGACTGCCAATAGGGTAGATTCCTGGTGGCAGTCTTTGTTTTGAGGAGGGGAGGAACCAACAATTATTTTACAGACTGGCCTGGGAATGAGTGGACATACAGAGTTTTGTAAATTTTTTCTCAGATGGTTTTACACCTTAGTTCTTAAGGACAAAATGGAGTACTTCACCACAGTACTTAAAAAGTATGATTAAAAAAAATTATTTGCTTCTCTGCTCCTTTCTATTTACAACTATCAGGGACCCACATTGTGCACTGGAATGTATTTTTAGGGCAGATGGGGGAAGAGGGCCAAGTTTCAGATGTCTCTTTTCTCTATTTCTTTCCTTCGCTGTAAGGTTTCCTTTATGGACCTTTCAGTCTTTGGTTTCCATAACCTCCTAATGCAAAACAGGCTAAGAAGAGCAATGAATGTAACAAACCACATGTCGCTTTGCCTTTTTTCTTTCTTTCTTTCCATTTTTTTTTTTTTTTTGGAGGAGGAAAAATCCAGCTTCCAAGAAGAGTATGCAACTTAGCAGTTAACCGAAATTAAAGATGTTTTAAAGATTTCTTAACCCCAGTCTTGGCCATCTTGTAATATTTTAAACTGGAAACATATGATTATGATAAACTCTGAAGCAAACAGGAGATGTTAAGACCATGGATAATAGTTTACAAAATTAATTTTGACTTATGAGGCAGTCTGAGTATTTTCACCTACGCCGAAGATAAGGGACATATGAAAAATTAACTTCAAGGATTTCACTGTGAAATCAACACTAGTACATTCTGAACCCTGGATTAACAATCTATATCTGGGCTTCCACAGACTTGCATAAATTATTCAAAAATTTTATGGCTCAATTCAGCTGTCAAAGAGAAGAGCCTTTTGACAACACTTCACACCTGTTACTTATCTAGTAAAGTCCTGGGCTGAGTTCCTCCCACCTGGGATAAGCATGTCCAGACTTCCCTCACACTCATTTTCCACAGGGGACAGATTCTTTGGAGTGTTGGGTAGTAGAGAAATCAAGATACGCTAAAACTAAAACCCCTGGAATTTTCCCCAAATAGATGATCACCATGAAGATCTTAACTAAAATAACGACTGAGAAAGGAGCACAGTCCTTACAATGCCATCACAAGAGATGGTCTATTTACAGTCTTTCACGCAAGACATACAAATAAAACAAAAAATTAAGAGCCACTGACTTCATTATCTGCTCAGAGGAAAGGACTAGACAACCAAAAATAAAAGTAACAGAAATTATGCAAGCTAATTTTTCTTCTGGGTTTTACACTGGTAGGAAATATGAATGCCCGAAATCAAAACACATCAGAATATTCCCAGCTGCTGGGTAATTCTCAGCTGTGGGTCTCTCTGATTAACCCCAACACCTTCTTCATACTTTAACTCAACTCACTTAATAGAGAGATGAAGGCTAGCTCACGTCTGAGGTTCCTGCAACCTCCACAAATCCCTCTTCACAGTCCTCCCATCATCTGTCTGCTCTCGTAACTCAAAAGGGAGCTCTGGTTAGTTAATTATGTGACACGGGGGATTCTTGGGGGAAAAGAGGTTTGAGACAAACATCTAGTTTATTTTTTTTTAAAGATTTTTATTTATTTATTTGACAGAGACAGAGACAGCCAGAGAGAGAGGGAACACAAGCAGGGGGAGTGGGAGAGGAAGAAGCAGGCTCCTAGCAGAGGAGCCTGATGTGGGGCTCAATCCCATAATGCCAGGATCACGCCCTGAGCCATAGGCAGACGCTTAACCGTTGTGCCACCCAGGCGCCCCAGAGACAAACATCTAGTTTAAATTCTGGGTCCACAGCAAAAAAACCAAACAACAACAACAACAACAACAAAAAAACACACCAGAGATAAAACCCCACTCCCTCACAAAAATCATACGTGGATTTTAGAAGTTCCAAAATACTAATCCCACTGAAATATCAATTCTGCTGCTGGTTTTCTATAAAGAGAAATGAGATGCAAAGAAAAGTGGGGTCTTAGGAAAAGTCTACATCGTACAAGATGAGGGTACTTAAAAAGCAAGGGATGGGAACACTTGAAAGCAGATTTCTGAAAACAGAGCCAGGATCAGCTCAGAGGTGCGTCTCCTGGACAGGAGTCCTGGGACTGGTGCCAGAAGAGCAAACCTCTCGTTCAGGGAAATTTGGGGGGGCAGAGTGGGAAAACCGCTCTGTTATAATTCAAGTGTCTTTAAGGAGAACATTCTGACGAGGAACAAAAGGATACCTGCCTCTAAAAAAAGCACATTGAGTGGGCAGAAAATATGAGCAGTTACGAAACTGATTCCCCAGACGGGTTACTTCCCCCATTGGGGGGCATCCGAGCTGGGCAGGGACTGAGGCAGCTATGCTAATGCACCCCGGACTGTGTGGAAAATACTGAATGAGGTTTGTATTTGTGCGGACTCTAAGGCTGCAAGTAACAGAAACCAAAATAAGTTGAAGAGGCAAAGGGTGGGAGTGAGAGTTTACTGGAAGGACACAGAAGTGTCTCAGAAAGCACATGGCAGGAATGTGGCTGAGCCTCTGAAAACGGCCACGTCCAGAAATGGAGTCCCTCAGATGTCTAAACAATATTCTTCCTCCGTTTTCTGTCTCTGCTTCTTTCTGGTTAACACTGAGTTCTTGCAAAACAGGACTTTGTGGCTCCTCAGTCTATGAAGTTAAAAAATGGCTGTGTCCCAAGTTTCCACCCTTGACCACGTATCCATCGGGAGAGATGGATTTGGATTTGGGTGTGTGTGTTTTGTAGGCTGCAGTAATTCCCAGTGAAGGTGGAATTGTCTTGTCCTGCACAGATGCTCCAAAAATGTCTATTCAATGGATTAAAAATTCATTAAAAATCCATAGATATCATGGATGGGAATCGGGTGATCCATACCATTGGTGATTAAACAGCAACTGATGCCAAGCTGGCTGGCATCTCCTGGAAAGCCTTAAGAGATACACATGCACGGCACCTGGGGGCTCAGTTGGTTAAGTGATTGACTCTTGATTTTGGCGCAGGTCATGATTTCAGGGTTGTGAGGTCAAGCCCGCATGCAGCTCTGTGCTGGGCGTGGATCCTGCTTAAGATTCTCTCTCTCCCTCCACGCCCTCCGCACCCTGCTTGGGCTCTCTCTCTCTCTCTCAAAAAAATAAAATAAAAAAGATAGATGCCTGGACCATAATCCCTATAGATTTTGATTCAGTAAGTCAGTGTTAGGACCCAAAAATCTGCATTTCATATTGTCTCCCTAGGTAATTATAATTTGTAACTGGGTTTAGGAACCATGGATCTATAGGACTTTGGTTAGCTAGCTCTCCTGAGACAATGGTAAATTTGTGGAATGAGAATGAGGAACTACTTTAAGTTTTCATTGAGTAGTCAATAGAAAATTCTACCTGGACCCTACCAGGTCTTTGATACTGCTTGTGAAGCAGTCGTGCTGATGAGTGAACCTCAGATCTCTTTCATGAAAGGTTCTGAAAGGATAAATGTCATTTTAGGGATGTGACCCACTTTAATTAAGACATCTTTCTCAAGTGACAGTAAACTTTTCTTTTATTATATTAAGTGAAACTATTCTTTTGGTGTGGCTGTGCTGCTGGTTTGAATCCACAAGACCTTTGAAAAACTATGGTTTCTCATGTTTTTTTTGTAGAATGGGTTAAAAAAAAAGCCATGAAATGAGAAATGTAAAGCCATTCCACATCTAATATTTAAACCCATTATTTTGAGGACATGCAATGCTTAATTTCGATTATGCATAGTTTTTGTAATTTCAGCATATTTCCTACGCATAAACTGCACTTTCCTGAAGCTTTTGAGGCAAGTACTGTTCCCATTGATGTAAATTAACTGCTGTCCACCAGTTAAGTGTTTCATTGCATGGGAGAATTTTCTGCAGCTATTATTTTATTACTGTAAGGAAGACTTTGGGAGGAACTAACATCCCTTTCCCATCATATCATCAATGAAGGCTGTGTCGCGCTGAGCAGGCAGCAAAACATGAATGATATTGATGGATATTTCGAAAGCCAGCACATCTGTGTTGATTTAATGCGGAGAAAGAGAAGATGACAATGGCTAGTCATGTGATAGATGATATGTAAGCTTATCACTGGGCTGAATCTCAGTATTGACAGTATTAATTTTTCCTCATTAGCCAGAGAACACAGTAAATATATATCTGAGGATACACAGTAGGATTAGATTACAATTCCCGTTCCCATGTGATTTTTATCAGGGTATGAAATGCAATTATGTCAATCAATCTCTTTGAATTAATCCATCAATTTGTCACTTAAGGGTTTTACAAAAGTTAACTGTATAAACAAATGAAAGTAAAAGTATGCTTTAATGATGATTGAGAACACTTTTTACATCTTTTTTTAAATCATCAAATGATAATAGTCCTTCCTTTGTACTGGTTGTAGTGGAAAATGAAAAGTTTGGAGAATGTGGCTCTGAGGGAGGGAACAGGAAAAGGGGAAGGGGGTGGAATGTTGGCCCTGGACAAAGTATTTTTATAAAGGATCCTCCATACTCATACTGCTTAAGGGCACTATGAAGTTTATTACATGGCAATAATCTTAGCACAACATATTTTCCTGTTAGAATACCCTGTACCATTACCTTGAACATTTTTGGCTTAAAACTGAAGTATGTCTGAACATTATGTGTAATGTAATTCCCACAAATGAGCTACTGTTTGGGGGGGGGGAAGGCAAGTGGTAATAAATCTGTAAATCCCTACTACAGTTTTCAGGATAACCTTTATTGGTCTGGGCTCAACGGTTTTATACGTAGGTATATAACATATGCCAAATTAGAAATGTAAAATCCATCAAGAGCTCTCATTGATACAGAATTGTTGCAGAAATAGCTTTATTCTTCAGGGCTTTATGTATTTATTATTTAGAGAGCTATTATAAATAGATTTACTGGTTATTTGTTTGTTGTTTGTTTAAAGGAAAAACCATAGGGAGAGAAATCTGCTTTAGGTTAAGCAACTGGGAATTATCTCAGAGTTGCCTGCCTTCAAACACAGTTGGGCAGAGAAGTACCAAAAGCATTAAAAAAAAAAATTTAAAAAAAAAGGGTTATTCAGAGGGGGAGTGGGTCCACTTTCAGGGCCCTAGGGAGGCTGTGGCGCTGCACTCTTGAGTCTGGGATGGAGAGGAGGACAGGGCTTGTCACTGTACTTCTCCTCCTGCTGACAGCTGCCTGGAAGAACTTTACCCCTCTGGGCCTCAGTTTCTCATCCACAAAATGGTAGATGATCTCCGAGGTCTTTTGACTGATATCCTGCAATTCTCTGATTTCTTCAGTTTAGAAAACCTAAGAATGGAGGTCAGCTGTACACACAGGGGGCCATTTTAAACCAAGAGGCTATTTTAAAATGCACTGCTATACCCCAGAGGGGGGAAGCAAAAGCAATTGGGCTTATTCCCTTTGAAAGCGGCAGCCTGCTGGTGCTGAGCACTGCTCTTAGGAAGACCACAGACAGGGATGCGCCTGGAAGTCAGGGCAGCCACACCAACCCTTTTTTGTCTCTTTGGGGTTTAGACTGTATAAAACTTCAAATGAAAGTTCCCAGGCATGTACCCTAAATTCTCTAACTCATCTGCAACTCCTTAGTCTGAAATGGGAACTACTATTTTGGGAAACTGTCTAGAGATACATTTAGGCTAACATGAAGGAAAAGATGGAAAGCAAATTTGAGCATAAAACACGGAAACTCTCACAGAACCGATGAAAAAGGGAAATGAAATTCTTTCTTTAAACCACACACCAGAATAAAGTTCTAAGGGATTCAGAAAGAATGTTCCCACAGCACCTGTCACTTCCCTACATATATTCTGTTCACCCCTTAATTATTTGTGTGATGTCTGTGGTCTCTTTTGGGCTGGAAGACTTCTGAGGATGGCGAATATGACTGCTTTGCTCAGTCCTATATCCGGGAACTAGCCCAACACCCGCCAGGCAGAAAAGGCCAGACAGAGGTTTGTTGAGTGACTGAATGGCTGAATGATGAATGCAATTAATTTTACGAGAATAGCCAAGCTGTGGAACACTCAGGATATTAGAATGTCCATTAAAAAATGACTGCCATTTATTCTATTTTTTTTCTGCTTCCCGTTCTACCAATGACCTTTCCTAAGAAATAACGCATGCCTTTTGGTCTGAAAGATAATCAAAATCATTTTTCAGTTAGAAAGCGTTAACATTTTCTTGATAAATTCTTTAATTGGGTTTCATCTGTATTTCATTCCTGGTATAATTAATTTTCTTAAATGGGTAAACAAATGAATCCCCCAAATCAATGCTGTTTTCCTAAAAACCTTTATTGAGATGGATACCTCCAAGGTCCTGATTTCTGTAAGAAAGGGGCCCATGTCCTACGTCTCTCTGTTATTGCCCGAGAGCCTGAAAAACCTTTATTTACATGTCTAGCAATGACACTAACCTGCTCGGTTAAGAGCTCTAATAAAAAGTTGTGTGATAAAAATGCCAAGGCCTGCTTATCTGAAAAGATCCCTCCTAGTTCAAAGGGTCAGTTTCACACCAGGGTCCCAAGTCTTATCAGCTGGCTCTTCAGAGCGCTGCCATTGTAAAACAAAGGATTCCTCCAACTGGCATGACAATGGTACGATCAGCAGACACTTCAAAAGCAGCAGGCACTGCACAGCGGATGCCCCGAGTTTGCCCCTCCCTGGGATGTTTACACACACGTTCCAACAGCTCACCCCACAACAAAGGCCAGGCAGCTTCGTCAAGGGCACCGCGCTTAGAGTAGGTAAGGACTCTGTCTTACCATTAAAGCCAGGGGAAAACTTCAGTTTAAACACCATTTACTCCATACAGTGTTCTCAAAAGACAGGCTCTCAGTACTCTACCAGGGTGAGGACACTGCTGGCTGGGGTCAGGCGGTGGAGGGGGGGATGGAGTTTGGTTTCAGGGGTTGCGTCCTCAGCACATAATTAGAAAGAGAGAGAGGGTGAGAGAGAGAAAAGTATGCCCACAGAGAACCCAGAGTAATCTTCAGGTGTCCACGTGGATTTTGCAGATGACAATACAAATCAGATTAAAAGATGATCCTCATTGGTTTGCAAGATGCGAAGAGAAAGCCTGCAGTTGTGAGGTTAACAGAAAGAAGAATTTATTGAATTCCCTCTGAGGGTCTGGCCTTGTGGGGAGGCTCTGACCTGTTGGCTTTATTTGTCTAACTTCCCCGAAAATCAAAAACAAATGCATATTTTCCCAAATCAGGGTCCACAGGGGAAAAGGTACGGAAATCCAGTATCTGTGAAAATGATTTAAAAGCTGACCTTTGAGATTCCGCAGCCTTTTCGGGGCGATATGTATTAGAGACATATATAAATAGTATTATTTCAAAGAAACTCAGGCATCTCGATGCGGGAAGCAGGACACTAACTGGGGAAAAGGAGGCTAAATGGGGATCTCTTCTGGATCAAAGAGTAAGTTATAAGGCTTTCTTTATTTTTCAAAGCTAGTGCCTTTGCTTTGTCCACTCTGGGATGCCAGGGGTGTTTTAAAAACAAGCAAACAAACTCCCATGATTATAGGGAATCCTTTGTACGTTGTAAAGGGCTTGGTGGCCTTGCTAAGGCCCCAAAAGGCCGTGAGGTGTAGGCAGCTGGAATCTGCCTATTTCTCCTCCATACCATCACTCTCCCCTCACTGGGGTTGTGCTTTTCCAGCACCCGCGTCTTGGTTCTTTTTAGGTTCCTGTCTCTGCTTCAGCCCTAACGAGGTGCTAAATGCCCAACAAGATGGTCCCGCTATAAACCCTATAAACCGAATAAAAGGTTCAGACAAAGTTCCCAGAGAGATGGATGGATCTTTTATGGTCAAGGAAGAATTTCAACACGTTAGTGCACCTACGACGCGTCCGCCGTGTTTACGGTGCACGCGCTGCCCTCCCTCTACGGCGCCCTCCTCGGCTCTCTCCGGAGCGACCTAGCTTCGCAGCACCTCTCCGCACCTGACAGCTTAGGATTTTACAGGATCAGGGTGTTCGGCCCCTGGCCCCGCCGCCTGCTCCAGGAGGCGTGTCCGCTCCACAAACAAAAGGATTCCTCTTCATTTGGTTCATTGGTGTCGCTCCAGAAGCTGGTGCATAGTAGGTACTCGATTAGTACTTGTTACATAAATGCCTATAAGAAGCCGCGCTGGGCAGTGGGGTATAAAGAACAAGAGCTGCCCTTTGCCCTGAAGTGACTCATGACCTACTCCCTGCAGATGTTTGTACATCTGTAGTGCTTTCCTCATTTTTTATGCCTCTCTCTCGGGCTCCAAGCTTTAACGTGTCTCTTTTAAAAAAAACTATTACACCATAACACATGGATACAATCTCATTGTATATTAGGAAGCTATTCAATTCAGTATCTGCAGTAGGCCCCAGACTATAACCGTTCCAAAATACATTTGTTGCTTTTCAAAATCCTTTGAGGAGTCATCATTGCGATAAAACAGTCCAACAGTTGTATGGTATACAAATATATCCCCAAATCATGAAACATTAATGATCTAATGAAAGCAATTAGTTTCAGGTTGCAGCAACTGAAACTATGTCCTCTATTCTGGGATTTAAGAACCTTTTATTTTCTGCATTTCTATTTTCCTCTGTGTGTTCCAGGAACTATTAGATCCCCCACCAGATAGTTCTCTTATCTCATGCTTCTTCAGCCGGAGAAGAAAGACCTCATCCTTCCCCCCCCCCCAATCTCTTGTCAGTGTTCCCATAAGAAATGGTTATCCAAATACTGCTTAATTACTGCCACAAAGAATGCTTTCGCTAATGCATGCAGACCAACAGAAACACCTTGGGAAAGTTGGGGGCTGATGAGCTAAAATTAAATCTGAACAATGTATCTATTGCATGTTGTCAAAGGACTTATCAATTGAAAGATCTACATTCCTAAAATAAAATGAGAACGAAGTTTCCTTGCCCATCCTGGCCGATTCCATTTTAAAAATTTAGTTTCCCTGAAATTACACAGGAACATAGTTTAAAAATCAAACAGTTCTAATAGGCTTGTTTCGAAACACAGCAGTCCCGTTTCTCTCCTGTTTTGCTTCCCCAAAGCAACCACGTTCATCTCTTTGTACAGATTCTTTTGCTATTTATCTCCACTTATTCTAGATAGCAGAGAGAGTACTACTCGGATTTCTTTTCCTTTTTTTTTTTTTTTTAGTCTTTATTTATTTATGTATTTACTTATTTACGACAGAGAGCACGTGAGCAGGGGAGGGGCAGAGGGAGAGGAAGGAATCCCAAGCAGGCTCTACATCCAGCACAGAGTCTGATGCAGGGCTCCATCTCCTGACCCTGAGATCAAGACCTGAGCCAAAATCAAGAGTCAGATGTTTAACTGACTGAGCCACCCAGGCGGCCCGTTTCTTTCTTTTTTTAAAAAAACACATTCTTTGCCTTCCATCCTCACTCTAACCCGTGCCCCTTTCATGGGAGGTAAACTTGTTGACACCTTGCACGCCTGCTATTCCATTTATCTACCCTTTACCTCAAATGATGCTTTGGTGGACGACTGAATTCTAAGCCTGAACCCATTTCTCCTGAGAATTCTGGACGTACTGTCTGCTGTCTCCTAGCTTTAAGTGTTGCCATTCTGATTTTTCACCCTTTACATAAAACCTGTTTGTTTTTTCCTCTCTGGAAGGTTATAAAATCTTTTACATTCCTCACATTCTAAAATTACCTCTAAAATGTGCCTCTTTTCAAACACTGCACTGAGGAATTTGTGAGCCTTTCAACCCAGAAATTCATGTCCTACAGTTCGTGGAATCATTTCTTTGATGATATCCTTCCCTTTTCTCCTCTTACTTAGACGCTAGATTCCCTGAACCAGACTTCCAATTTTCTCATCTTTTCTATCCTGTTTTGCATTTCTTAGTGTTTACTTTCTAGAAAATTTCCTACCATTGTCCCTTCCAAAACTTCCAGTGAATGGTTTCCATTTCTTCTCTTTCATTTTTAATTTCTAAGCACTTCTTTGTTTGCCCATGAAGTTTCCTTATTTGTAGCATTCTGTTCTTGTTTACTGGGTACAATGTATTCTCCTTTCTCAAATATATATTTAAGTGTTTTTACCCCTGAGTAGTAGCTGTTTTGTTATCTCTGTCTCTCTACTCTTTCATATTAGATATTTCTTCCAATGTTGGATGATACTTGGCTACCTGTTAATATATATTTTTAAAGATTTTATTTATTTATTTATTTAAGAGAGAGGAAGAGAGAGAGAGCACAGGCAGAGGGAGAAGCAGGCTCCCTGCTGAGCAAGGAGCCCAATGCAGAACTCAATCACAGAACCCTGGGATCATGACCTGAGCCAAAGGCAGACGCTTAAGGACTGAGCCATCCAGGCGTCCCTATCTGTTCATATTTCACTGAAAAGCTGATCGCAAGCTATCTGTATTTAGGAGGAGGGGCCAGGGAAAGGGAGTCTTTTGATTCTGTCTTCACTGTAAACTAAGATAATATAGATTAGGCTGTTTCCTTGGGGAACCCCCAAAGTTGGTAACTTTAGTTCTGTGTCATCTTTACCCCCCATTCGGCTAACCAGATTCTCCAGAGAAGGCTTTCTTGCCTATAGGGTGAAACCTGGATGAACAGTGTGGAGGAGGCGTGTTACCTGATTGCTCTGGTTTTGGTTAGGTACCCCTCTCTCAACTGCCTCGTAGGTGAGACAGCCTCTGTTCTACCCTCACCTAAGTATAAGACTCCTTGAGCCTTTTGAGAGTTCTATGGCATGGCTCAAGTTGCTTCTCAACTTTCTCAACTTTTGGTTTAACTGTTCTATGGTATAACTCAAGTTGCTTCTCAACTTTTCAAGGATCTGCTTCCTTAGGTCCTGTAAGTCAGTTACTAATTATTCTGTTTCCAGCCTCCAAATTTGTTATTTTCTTCTTTTCCATTTTCCTCAGCTGTGTGGGTCATCTCCTTTTAAAAGTAATTTATTTACTGTCATTTTAGTGAAATTTTGAAAGAGGACAGAGCCAAATGTATATATCCAGTCTGTCATCTTTAACCAGAGGTCCCTATTTCATTTCTTCCATGGGCTGGTTTGTAAGGCCATCCCCAACTACCAGCCTCACTGCCTCCTCCAAACGCAAGGACACCTTGCAGCCCCTGAGGTCTGAGTTTGAAGGGAGAGGAAAGAAATTTCAGTTGATAAAAGACAAATGTGGCCTTGGATACTTAACCGGGCACTTAAGAAGAGTGGGGTATTTTCTTTGGGAGTCTGAAAGGTGCTTTTTGCTAAATAATAGATGGATTTCTTTCTGCACACCAGATAGACATGAATTTCTGGAGTTTGGAGACATCTCAGGATGTCTCTTCTGGACTTGCGTTTGTAATTCTAAAAATAAGAGAATTTGAAACCCAGCCTAATACCTTGCTTTCATTTCTTTAGCATAAAAACTAGTTTTACTGTAAATACTAGCTAAATTAAAAGCATCATGACTATAGGTATCTTGATAACACTATGATTGCTTGCCTGCTAACAAGAATGACGTTTTGCACCCTGGAGAATTTCTCATTTTTTTCAACTGAAGTGTCTTTTCCTAATAAGTACAAACAGTAAGTATACAACATGCTGAAATCCATATGTTGTAGATTTATTTTTTAACGAAGCAAAGTTATTTAAGTTCTGACACTAACAACAGCTGCCATCTTAATTTGAAAGTGTTAAAAATAGCTCAGTGGTCCTTAATTTTCCTATATTTGTCCTTGCATCTGTCTTCCAATTTTAAAACTAAAATTCTATTGAATTCACCAATATAAAAGTTATAAGATGAGTTTTAATCCTATATTTATTTAAAACTGATCCATATTTAACATTACCACCCAGTCCAATGATCTTGAAATTTATTTGGCAGTCATCTCCTGACTGAGGCAGGAATAATACATCTTCTATTTCTCAAAAAACTAGCAATAATATCCCTGTAGCCTCTCAACTAGAAGTCACACTTATTCACAAGATAATCTTGGAGTCTCGGTTCATTGAACGCTTTGCCCTTCACTAGCTGTGCTACCCTCCATTTTCTAGTCTCTAAAATGGGCCAATAATGGCATCTCCATCATGACCTTGTTGCAGTGGGTAATAAGGTGATGATGACACATACAAAGCACCATGCCTGCCGTGAGATGCACTGTGGCTTCGTTATCGGTAATTCTCTGATTTAGAAAGTCAGATCCGAAATGTTGAAAGAAGGGTCACATCATTTCTCTCTTGTGGTACATGACCCTCAATTAGTAATCATTATTATTGTTAATACTGAAAAATGTTTTCAATGGGACAGATTCTTTTTTTTAACCTGGGGGGAGGGCAGAGGGAGAGGGAGAGGGAGAGAGAATCTTAAGCGGACTCCATGCACAGCGTGGAGCCTGACTCGATGGTTGATCTCATAGCCCTGAGATGATGCCCTGGGCCAAAATCAAGAGTCGGACGCTTAACGGATTGAGCCACCATGTGACAAATTCTTAATATCATTTTTCTCACGGCATTTTCCAGGGAACTAAACTGTTGCCTCCACTGTGTGGTTAAGAGGTATTTACTGAATTTTTAGAACTAGCTTTCGACTTTTATCAAATAGAAGAGATACTTGAGACCTTTGTGGCTCAATGTCCTTGATCAACTCCATCGCCTTCTCTGATCTGGGTGAGCAAATATTGATCCATGGTGGTGAAGGTAACAAAACAGCATTTTTACGGTTCATAAAGTGGCCTATTCTTTTGATTAATCCACAGCCGGATGAATATTTACACAGAAGTAGTCTCCCTAATTCTTAACCAGTGAGGGGGTAGGTGAGGAAGCACCTCTAGAAGGAGTAGCTAAAAGGGGTGGGGTGAAGTTGGGTACCTTAAAAACAAAGCTGAACTCTGACCCGTGGCTTTGAGTGTTTTAATCCAACAGTTACTTTACTTAGCAATTCAAATAACATTAAAGGAAGACCTACATGTTTAGCAACACAGGCATATGCTTTAAAAAACAGTTGAAAAATACTGATCTAAGCCATAATTTCTCCATCTTCCTTGTCTCTCCCCCAGTAGCAGTAGCCCAGCATGAACACCGCCTGCCCTACTGCCGATATGGTACGCCTTCCTGCCACCGCTGCTTTACGTAGGGTGACCACGGGTCCCTTTTGCTCTGGAAAATCTCAGTCTGTGACTCTTTTCCAGGCACAGTTATTGACAGCACCCTCTTCCCCCTCTCGAGTGTCCAGGGTTGGATGATAAATTATGAGGTCACCTGAATCTATAGGTCACCAGATCTATGGTGGATCTGCAGTCATCGAAGTAAGAACGTTGTATGGAATCGTCACAGAAACACAGATGGGGCCCCTATTACACACTGGTCACTGAGCCTCTCACCAGGCTCTTCCAACATAATCTAAAATATGAAAAAGAAAGAGGCAGGACCTTGGCAGACAATGTCCATGAGACTATTAATAGATAGTGGACTTTGCAGGAGGACTGTTAGAACGCTGACTCTCCCATGTACCAACTTCATGATGGGGGGCAAGTCATTTCATTCTCTCTTAGCCTCTTTTTCCTCAACTATGCAATGGAAATGTCAAATTTTCTTCACCACATTGTGATGGGGATTAAATGAGATGGTGCATGGAAAATGCTTAGCACAGTGGGGAGATACTGAGAACAAAGGGCCCTTTATGTTGTTTTAATTTGATCGAGGCTTCCCTTTAATTCATGTGTTATCTACTTTAACCTAATAATATATTTTCCATCTGAAATACTTTTAATTTAAAAAAGGTTCTTTAATTTAGGCAGAGCATAAAACTATTGATTTAATTTGGTTGGTTAACAATAGTGAGGCGTTGCAAATCTGAACATAAGCTTCAGAGAAATTTCAGTATGTGCACAATCCAAATCAGATATAATGTTTTGGTATGTGCTGACATTTATGGAGAGAAGGATAAATGAGTTAAAGATATACCTTATAATCCATCTAGGCAATTTATATTGTATTAATATAAATATTAATTACATAATTGAAAGTCAAAAGTATGATGGTAAAAAACTTTAAAAACTTATTTTGAGAATAAATTATATTTTTTTACTAATTATATATCTAATGGATGAAGTTGAAATACCTTTAAAATTAAAATGTTAATTCAATCTCAAAATAGTTGTGAACAGAATCTAGTTAAAAGTGGTAACAGGAGGCTGCCTGAGTGGCTCAATCATTAAGCGTCTGCCTTCGGCTCAGGGCGTGATCCCAGGCTCCTGGGATCGAGCCCCACATCAGGCTCCTCCGCTGGGAGCCTGCTTCTTCCTCTCCCACTCGCCTTGCTTGTGTTCCCTCTCTTGCTGGCTGTCTCTCTCTCTGTCAAATAAATAAATAAAATCTTAAAAAAAAAAAAAAGTGGTAACAGGAGAAATTAATTAACCAACTAGGCAAAATTCAGAAGAAATGCTCTTGAAATCTGTCCCATTTCTCCCAGCACTAAGAATGTCTCCTATGAACATAGACCATATCCATATAAACCAACAATGAAGAGTAAGACAATTACCCTCAGAACAAGCTAATTTGGTCTTAGTTATATAAATACTTCAAGTGAAATGAGGGGTTTTTTTTAGGACTGCCACTTTCTCCTTGGTTTATAAGGCTAGAATAATGTGGAATTAAATGACTATCATCCATTTGTGTGTTTTTTTGTTTTGTTTTGGTTTGTTTTTAAAGATTTTATTTATTTATTTGACAGAGATAGAGACAGCCAGTGAGAGAGGGAACACAAGCAAGGGGAGTGGGAGAGGAAGAAGCAGGCTCATAGCGGAGGAGCCTGATGTGGGGCTCGATCCCATAACGTCGGGATCACACCCTGAGCCGAAGGCAGACGCTTAACCGCTGTGCCACCCAGGCGCCCCGACTAGCGTCCATTTGTAGTAAAACCAGAACAGAGCAGCGCAAATTTGACTGATTTTTTCTTCTCAAATAATTCAGGCTGTGTCTTAGCCTTGAAATTTGCAAGTCAGGTATGGTAAATCTGGTTTCCAAATTATACTGCAGCCCAATCCACAGAATTACCGCCTAAATGTACCAAGAGAAAGGGTATTTATCTGAAAATGTGTCTTGTTTTAATAAATGTAATATACAGTCAAAAAATACTCTAAAATTTTGAGACTAAGAGCTCTGTACGTGTGAAGCTACGATGGCCTTGGTCATTAATACTCCTTTCCTTAGCACGGCCAGTGGCGTTCTGCCACGGGAATCCCACCACGCATCAAGTGACTTTTATTACTTTGGTGGCTGGACAAAGTTTTGTTTTTTCCATTAGCAAAGAGAATCTTTCTTTAAGCAAGAAATCGGCAAAGTTATTTTTAAAGTGGATATGTTACATGAATTTGATCTTAAGGGATTGAGCAATTTTCAGTGAACGCTCTTGAAGAAAGCAAGCTTTGTGTTCCTCCATCATCTTATCCCTGGCCACTTCGATAGAAGGACTACCCATGTCCCAAAGCAGTTCATATTCATTTAAAAAAAAAAAGAAAAACAAAAAAGAAAAAAAAAAAACTTAGAATAAAAAAAGTTGATTCTGAGAGTTTTTAAGGTCCCTTTAAACTTGGAATAGGCATTTAAAGGTTAACCAAGATCCCGATTTTCTGAATTTTCTTGGAGACCAATGTGTGCAGAGGCAGCTCTTGAATTCTGAACAAGATATGCGGAACTGGGTCTTTCGTGCTGCTTTACAGTGAGGTCATAGTTCAACAAACTATTTTTCATGCTAGTGCTTTTGTTCCCAACTTTGTCTGAAACAATAAGTTGATATTCACCACCTCTCTTGAGTCTTCAAACAACCAAGAAAGAAAAGGAGGGACACTGAGAGAAACAATGGATTTTCACACACGTCTCCCACATACGCAGTGTTTCAGATGGCTCGAGAAATGCCCAATTATAAATACGAGCCCTCTAGGTGTATTAAAGGGTAAAAAACTAGGGTCATATTATGTAGTACAGGTGGAAATACATCTATAAACACAGAACAGGTGATTTGGATAAGCCTGTAACTTTTATCTATATGCAAACTTATCCAGTAAGACTCCCCTATCCCATACTTAAACAAAATTAAACCTTGTCAACCACAAAGTTCAGAATAAAGATCTTTGATGTCAAACATAGCATTCTGAAGTAAGTTTTTATTAACTAGGCATTTTGTAAATAACATTTATCTTCAAAGTACCACAGTACCCATTCCCAGGTAAACAGTAAGTGGTTAGGAACAACTGTGTTGAATTAATTTATGACCCTAAACATTCTTTCCTCTGAAATATATTTTAACACTTTAATTGAATTGACCATGGCTTCATTGAGCTAATCAAAGGCACTTCCTATCTTTAAGCTAATTTTATTTCCATTAAAATGACCTATGCAATACATGTAATTTGAAACAGCAAGTACATCTATAATACAGAAGCTCTATAAAATGCTGTTTTGTATAGAGTATTTGGTTATGAAAACCAAGGCTACTCTAGAGCACAGGATATTATAGAAAAACAAAGGACCAGTAAGTGCAAGCACGTGAATTTTGGCTATGTAATCTTGATTTTTTTTTCATAATTTTTCTACTAATCCAGTAGATTTAAAGTGTTCCTGAAATATTAAAAGAGGATCCAAAGTGAAACCACTGAGTAAAAATCATCAGTAAAAACCATTATTAATTTTTTTATATTTATCTTAAAATTATTCTGTATCAGTTATGATCCTTTCTGGAATAGATGTTTGTTTGAAAGATAATGAGGCACAGTGGTTGAGGCCATGGGTTCTGGAATCACTGAGACTTGGTTCATGCCGCTCACTAGTTATGTCACCTCCCCGTGCCTTCATTTCCTGTTCTCTAAAATGGGGGCAATAATAGCACCTACGTCATGAAGTTGTTGAGATGGGCAGTAAGTGTGATAATTCATGAAGCACCACGCCTACCACATATTAAGTGCTCAACAGATGTGAAATGTCACTATTACCAATACACCTAAGTCCATTACCAAGGACAGAGAGGGACTGAATGCCTCTTCCCAAGAACACAATGCAAAACATTTAAGCTGTCTTCTGTTTGAAACAGAATTATGGGATCTTAAGTGTTTGGAAACATGTAGGAGAGTCCTCTAGGATTTTAAAATGCCAATGTATATAGTGCAAAGCCAAGATGGTCATATCTTTTTTTTTTAAAGATTTATTTATCTATCTTAGAGGTGGAGGAGGGGCAGGAGGAGAGGGAGAGGAAGAGAATCCCAAGCAGACTCCCTGCTGAGCACGGAGCCTGACCCGGGGCTCAACCTAACAACCCCGAGATCATGACCTGAACGGAAACCACAAGTCAGATGGTTAACCTGAGCCACCCAGGAGCCCCAGATGGTCATATCTTAATGAAACCTCTGATCCAGGCTGAGCTCAGCTGGTGGGATATGCAGGCAAAAACTCAGGCCAGAGATGCATTCACATGTATTTCTTGGTGCTTTTCTAGATCCTAAGTGACAAAGATAATTTAAAAAATAGATCTGTATTTAAATAGTTTACAATCTGGTGGGGGAGAGGCACGATCATAAGATGATGCAATAAGTTAAACAATGGAGGTCTGAATGAAGTTTGAACAAAGTGTTGAGGGACAGAAGGTGGTGGGGTCAGAGGACAGAAGACAAACTATTGAGGGAATCAGGAGAAGCTTTTAGATGACACTAGAACTGAAACTGGAAAGATGAGTAGTAGTGTACAGGGCAAAAGAGTGATGGAAATGTCCTTCCAGAATAAGGACAACAAATCTGGGCACTTTCCTACCTGGAGAGTAGTGAAGAGGTTCCATAGAGCACAAGGGCAAAAATGGTGAATAAAGGTGTACTCGGGAGTAGGCTGGGACCACTCTGCTAGGGCCTTGCCGGTGAACTCCACTGGGTAGGGACCCACTGGCGAGTTCTGGCAGGGCCAGGCTGTGATCAGAATTGCCTTCTTGCACAGTGATCATGGCCACAGTGTAGAAAATGGTTTAGGAGTGTAGAAAGACCACTCAGGAGGCTGTGGAATGATGATGATGGTGCCTTAAGCCTGGCAAGGAGGATGACAGGATGATCTGAGGGGCGCTTCCCAGGTAGAACCAATAATCTGTGCTGCCTGAGGTGACACAGGGGTGATAGTCAAAGCTGATGTGTCCCATGTCATCAAACTGTGGACCAGCCCTCTATACATTCAGATGACTAAAACAATTAAGAAAGGAAAAGCGAAGAAGTCATGTGGGGCCACGGGAGGTATAGAATCTAAGGGCGTACATCTTCAAAGCAAACTGCTTCCTTCTCCCCTCTTTCCACGGTGGGAGTCAAGATGGAACTCAAGGTTCACTTAGCAGGCAACACGAGGAAGCACTTCTAGAAGCCTGGTTCACAAGGACAATTATTCAGACTTCACTGGGAGCCCCCGAAGACATGGTTTGTGTCTGGCACGGAGAGAGCACTTAACAAACGCTTGTTCATTGACTTTGTTAAGCAGAAAGTGAATAAAGGAGTGGACTGTGTCTCAAAATTATCTGAATCTTCTGAATCCTCCCATGCCTTGACTTCCTCATTTATAAAATGGAGATGAAAATGTTAGAGGGGCACCAGGGTGGCTCAGTCTGTTAAGCATCTGACTTGGGCTCAGGTCATGATCTTGGGGTCCTGGGACTGAGCCCCGTGTTGGGCTCCCTGCTTAGTGGGGAGTCTGCTTCTCCCTCTCCTGCTGTTCTTCCTCCCACTTGCGCTCTTTCTCCCAAAAAAATAAATAAAATCTTTTCTTAAAAAAAGAAAATGTTAGCAATTAAAGAAAATTTGTAAAATAAGTAAGACATGATCAAGAAGTATTTATGTTGGGAAAAATGGTAACTAATTCTGTATCTAATGATATGTAATCTATTATATATGTTATATATACTCTGTACTATTTCATGTCTATCTAAATTTTTACTCTCTTTTTGCCATAAAAAATCACATTCAAGTTTTCTTAAATTTATATGGAAAGCTCAATTTGTGCATAAGTCTTAGCTGTGGCGAGAAAAATACTTGTGTCAAGGAGGGGTCTTGAATTTTGAGAAAAACAGAACATTTGCAAGAAGTCTTCATATTTAGAAAGAAAAGAATGTAATGCTTACAGCCTGGCTTTACATCTGCCTTTAAATGTCATTTCATGATAAAACATCATCATTTTCCAGATCTTAGGTAGTATGACAATTTTAAATGTTTGTATTAAAATTCTGACTTGCCAGAAATTGTTATATTCTATCAACGAGGCAGAATTTGCTGTATTCAGAAATGTTTGAAATACAACAGTCCCCTCTTATCTGTGACCCCACTTTTTGTGTTTGCAGTTACCCACGGTCAACGGCGTCCAGAAGCAGATGGTCCTCCTTCTGACACATCACCAGAGGGTTGGCAGCAGCCTGACACTACATCACAGCGCCCACATCCTTCACCTGACTTCACCCCATCGTGCAGACATTTTATCATCTCCCATCATCACAAGAAGGTTGAGGACAGTACAGTGAGATACGTTGAGAGAGACCACATAACTCTTATTACGGTATGTTGTTATAACCAGTCTGTTTTATTACTAGTTGTTGTTGTTAATCTCGTACTGTCCCTAATTTATAACTTAAACTTTATCATAGGTAGGTATGTACAGGAAAAAAATAGTATATATAGGGTTTGATACTCTCCATGGTTTCAGGCATCTATCAAATTCTTGGAATGTATCCCCCGTGGATAAGGCCAGACTATTGTATAACAGCTAAACTCCATTTGTTTTTGCTTTTAGTTTTTTTACTTATTTTAAAATTTTTTTAAGATTTTATTTATTTATTTATTCATTTAGAGATAGAGAAAGTACAAGCAGGGAGAAGGGCAGAGGGAGGAGAGAGAATCTCAACAGACTCCAAGCTGAGTACAGAATCTGACTCTGGGCTTGATACCACGACCCTGAGATTTGTGACCTGAGCCAAAAAGAAGAGCTGGACGCTTAACTGACTGAGCCACCCAGGTGCCCCAACAGCTAAACTCCATTTGACATCCTAAAATCCATGCTCAGAAAACATCCACTGACACACCTGTTAGAATGACCCACATCCAGAACATGGACAACATCAAAAGCTGGAGCTCTCATTCATTGCTTGTGGGAATGAAAAACAGTACACTCTGGATGACAGTTTGGTGGTTTCTTACAGAACTAAACATATTCTTACCATATGATCCAGCAATAGTGTTCCTTGGTATTTACACCAAAGGGATTAAAAATTTATGTCCACACAAAAACCTGCTCATGGATGTTTATAGCAGCTTTATTCCTAACTGCCAAAACTTGGAAGTAACCAGGAAGTCCTTCGGGAAATGAATGGATAAATTCATTGTGGTACATCCAAAGAATGGAATATTATTCAGAGCTAAAAGAAAGGAGCTATGAAGCCATGAAAAGACATGGAAGAAACCAAACTGCATCTTATTAAGTGAAAGAAGTCCTTCTGAAAAGGCTGCATACTCTATGATGCCAATGATACGACATTCCAGAAAAGGCAAAAGTACAAGACAGTCAGGAAGATTAGTGGTTGCCAGGGGCTTGAGGGGAGGGGTGAATAGGCAGAGCACAGAGGATTTTGAGAGCAGTGAAAAAACTCTGTATGATACTCTAATGATGGATACACTTGTCTGAACCCATAGAATGTACAACCCCAAGAATGAACTCTAATGGAAACTATGGACTCTGGGGGATGAAGACGTGTCAGTGTTGGTTCCTCAGCTGTAACAAATGTCCCCCTCTAGTGGGGGGGAAGCTGAGATCGGGGAAGGCAGTGCAGGTGTGGGGGCAGGAAGTATATGGGACATCCCTGTACCTTCCTCTAAAGTCTGCTCTGAACCTCAAACTGCTATGAAAAATAATAAAGTCCTTTTTAAATAATCTATTGACTGTGTGAACGACATCAAGAAATAATAATCACATACCTAATACGTACGTGTGGGCTATATGATAAACATGTGGGTGAGTCGTGCCGTTTAAGTTTGAAAAAGGACTGCACGGTTTCTTCTCCATCATCATGGCTAGAAAAGTCCTTCTAACATCTCAAATAAATCTTCATATGGAGACTGAGAGATATGCCTCTAGAGTCCCACTGCAAAGAGAAGCCTCTCTCGGAAACAGCCCCTCTTCCTCTGCTCTTTTCTCTTTGTAGTGAACGAATGTGTTAGATTGAGACTTTTTGCTCTGTGGCATTACACGTGGAAACGTTTACAAAATTACACTAAAATAAATGGCAGGTCTTTTTTTTTTTTTTTTTAATTAGGAAAAATACCTAGTCCTTCAAAACTAGATATTTTACTTTGATTTTATCTGTAATCAAAATATTTCTCTGGAAGCATTTTCTGTAGTCTTAATTACTCAATTAAACGTGTTCCTATGGAACTTTCATGTCGCCAGGGCATGATAATCCTGCAGATGGCAAAGGTTTAATACCGAATTAAACTAAGCTATTAATTATATACACAAGTTAAAAGAAATCTAAATGAACGACCTTTTAAATTGTTTTTCATACTTCTAATAGGGAAAATGGCAGCTGCCTGTCGGCTTCCCAGGGAGTCCAGATAGAGTAAGAGTAAGGAGGAAGCTTTTGTACTTTGCTACTTGTTTACTTGAAATAAAATGTTACTCTTTTATTTCAAATGCTACCATAGAGTATCACAAAAAATGTGATTCTTAGGGGCTCCTGGGTAGCTCAGTTAGTTAAGCGTTTGCCTTCAGCTCAGGTCATGATCCTGGAGTCTAGGGCTCGAGCCCCATGTCGGTCTCCCTGCTCAGCAGGGAGTCGGCTTCTCCCTCTGCCTCTGCTCCTAACCCCCCCACATCCTGCTCATGCTCTCTCTCTCTCGATCACTCCCTTTAAAATAAATAAATAAATGATCTTTTTAAAAAATGAGATTCTTACACAAGCCAGGTCATCTCAGACCCACTGCTACTAAATCTGACCTGAAATTTCCGACTGTCCCATGTTGCAACATACTGCACTACGTGCACGTTAACTGGAAGGCAGACCCCGAAGAATACAGCTGGTGCTCACTGAAGACACATTTTAAAATTAATAAAGGGAAAGACTGTCTTTCTCAATCAGATGGCAAAGATGGGGAAAGCTTACTGCAAATTAGAAATAAAAGAGCTTTGTAAATATTTTTTTGGATGATTACCTAGTCCAGAGGGAAGATAAAACAAAGCAACTAAATAATAATCCAAAATGTATAGATGGTAGATTTTCATACAACATTATCTTTAGGAAGTAATAGTTCTTTTGTGTGTGTGTGGTTCTGAATACTATTCTATTGAAAATTCGTCTTCTATTCTCACTCTTAAGGAGAAAAATCCAGCTTGGAATTTCTGTTAAGAGGTGGGGAGGCTGATTCTTCAAATTCTTTAGACCCAAAGTTAGGAAAAAGGAAGAATTTGCCAAGTGGGATTACATTATGGATTTTTCTTTCTTCTTCTTCCATTGTGGACAATGTAATTTATTATTTTATTGTAAAGATTTTATTGATTTTTTTTTATGTGCCAAACTAAGGACTTTGGCATTTTTTTTTTATTATTATATTACGTTAGTCACCATACAGTACATCCCCGGATTCCGATGCAAAGTTCGATGCTTCATTAGTTGCGTATAACACCCAGTGCACCATGCAATACGTGCCCTCCTTACTACCCATCACCAGTCTATCCCATTCCCCCACCCCCTCCCCTCTGAAGTCTTCAGTTTGTTTCTCATAGTCCATAGTCTCTCATGTTTCATTCCCCCTTCTGATTACCCCCCTTTTCTTTATCCCTTTCTTCCCCTACCGATCATCCTAGTTCTTATGTTCCATAGATGAGAGAAATCATATGATAATTGTCTTTCTCTGCTTGACTTATTTCACTTAGCATTATCTCCTCCAGTGCCGTCCATGTTGCAGCAAATGTTGAGAATTCGTTCTTTCTGATAGCTGAGTAATATTCCATTGTATATATGGACCACAGCTTCTTAATCCAGTCATCTGTTGAAGGGCATCTCGGCTCCTTCCATGATTTGGCTATTGTGGACAATGCAGCTATGAACATTGGGGTGCATATGGCCCTTCTCTTTACTACGTCTGTATCTTTGGGGTAAACACCCAGTAGTGCAATGGCTGGGTCATAGGGTAGTTCAATTTTTAACTTTTTAAGGGACCTCCACACTGTTTTCCAGAGTGGCTGTACCAACTTGCATTCCCACCAACAATGTAGGAGGGATCCCCTTTCTCCACATCCTCTCCAACAATTGTTGTTTCTTGCCTTGTCTATCTTTGCCATTCTAACTGGCGTAAGGTGGTATCTCAGTGTGGTTTTGATTTGAATTTCCCTGATGGCTAATGATTTTGAACATTTTTTCATGTGTCTGTTAGCCATTTGTATGTCTTCATTGGAAAAGTGTCTGTTCATATCTTCTGCCCATTTTTTGATTTGTTTATTTGTTTCTCGTGTACTGAGTTTGAGAAGTTCTTTGTAGATCTTGGATACCAGTCCTTTACCTGTAGTGTCCTTTGCAAATATATTCTCCCATTCCGTGGGCCGTCTCTTAGTTTTTTTGACTGTTTCCTTGGCTGTGCAGAAGCTTTTTTGAGATAGAGTGAGAGAGAGAGCACAAGCAGGGAGAAGAGAAGGGGATGGAGAAGCAGGCTTCCTGCTGAGCAGGGAGCCTGACGTGGGACTCAAGCCCAGGACCCCAGGATCATGACCTGAGCCAAAGGCAGATGCTTGACCAACTGAGCCACCGAGGCGCCCCTGTTATTTATTATTTTAAATGAAACACAGAGGACCAGAAACTCTTCACTTTACACTTTAGAATGCCATGAATCATTCCCCCTAAATTATATTCAAGCCACTATTTGGCTCAATAAATCCTCAACAATGCTAAATTATTGAATCAAGCATAAGCTTTATTCCTTGAACTGGCATTTTCTTCAGTAATACCCAGGGGATGAGGAAGAGGGTTCAGCAACTTCTGAAGGTTCCTGACATTTTCCTTCAGAATCCCTGAGATACCTGAGAAAGACACCAAATGCAATAATCCCAAGGAAGGAAGAAGGGAAGGTTTTACAGAGGCTCTACTGTAAATGTGAGGCAAAAACTTCAGTGTATTTTATCCAATTAATATTACAAGAAAAGTACAATTTTGCTCATCAAATATATGCCCTATTGCTAAATATCCTAAGACTTTGTTTATAATATACAATGATAAATAGTGTTAGGTTTACCTTTAGGCAAAATAATAAGTCAAATACGTGGGACCTCAGATAAATGATCTTTTAAGCTCATCCCCACCCCACGATAGCACTACAAAGACAAATTAGAAAGGTTTCAAAATCTATACATTGTGAATCTTTTCCATTTCAGTTATGTCTACGTCAACAACCTAAAGTGTATGTGTTTTGATTTAGGAGGGAATATAATGCTGAATTCCAGCCCTTAATGCTTTGCAATTCACATAAAACATGAAAATGTAGAGCAGACTTTTCAAAAACTCAGTCATAGCTAAATTCATTTGGATAGAGTTGTTATAGGTGTTTTTGATTCAATGTAAAATGAGCAACTGCTAATGACCAGAATGCTATCTTTCTCTACAAGGAAAATGATAACTAACTAATGAGAAACCTGGGGCACCTGGGTGGCTCAGTCAGTTAAGCGTCTGCCTTTCAGCTCAGGTCATGATCCCAGGGTCCTGGGATGGAGCCCCTCATCAGGTTCCCTGCTCAGTAGGAAGCCTGCTTCTCCCTCTCCCTCTGCCTAGCTTTTCCTGCTTGTGCTCTCTCTCTCTCTGTCAAATAAATAAATAATCTTTAAAAAAATTTTTTTTAAAAATTAGAAACAAAAGCATTACTTCTTATTTCTTTTTTTTCTTTCTTCCTTTTTTTTTTAAGATTTTATTTGACAGGGAGCGAGAGTACAGGAGCAGGGGGAGGAGCAGAGGAAGGCAGACGCTTAACTGACTGAGCCACCCAGGTACCCCTTTTACTTCTTATTTCTTCATTTTTTGTAACATCATCTCCCGTTTAAAAATTTCCACTCTTCCAGCCGTTCTACCTCTAGCAGTAAATCCTAAGGTAACAATCAGAGATATGCAAAAGGATTTGTGTACAGGGTGTTCAGCAAGTGATTTTTTTTTTTTAAGATTTTATTTATTCNGATTTTATTTATTTATTTGACAGAGATAGAGACAGCCAGCGAGAGAGGGAACACAAGCAGGGGGAGTGGGAGAGGAAGAAGCAGGCTCCTGGCGGACGAGCCTGATGTGGGGCTCGATCCCATAATGCCGGGATCACGCCCTGAGCCGAAGGCAGATGCTTAATGACTGAGCCACCCAGGCGCCCCCAGAAAGTGATTTTAATACTGAAAAATAAGAAGTAATCTGGAGATTCAATGTAATAGAACTGATTAAGAATTGGTTAAATAATTGTATTCATGTAAAATAAAATTATGCAGCTATAAAACAATGCCATAGAGCCGGTGCTGTCCAATAGAAAGAGAATGTGAATATTGGTAACTTTAAATTCTACAGTAGGCACATTAAAAAAAAGTAAAAAGAGGGGCACCTGGGTGGCACAGCGGTTAAGCGCCTGCCTTTGGCTCAGGGCGTGATCCCGGCATTATGGGATCGAGCCCCACATCAGGCTCCTCCACTGGGAGCCTGCTTCTTCCTCTCCCACTCCCCCTGCTTGTGTTCCCTCTCTCGCTGGCTGTCTCTATCTCTGTCAAATAAATAAATAAAATCTTTAAAAAAAAAAGTAAAAAGAAACAAGTGAAATTAACTTATTAATAATTTTACTTAATCCAATATTGCAACGTGTAATCAATATAAAAGTTAATAATGAGATGTTTTCCTTTCTCTACTGCCTTTGGAATCTGCTGTGGTTGTGCACTCACAGCACATCTTAATTCTACCTACCTACCATTCTAGTGCTCGACCGCCCATGTTTCTGGTGGTTGTAGTATTGAACAGTGCAGCTACAGACAATGTTTAGGCCTAAAAAAATCATTAATAATATATTAAAGTTTAAAAAACATTATATGACATATGTACAGTATGATTTGAATTGTATGCCTGAAAAATTCATGAGTAGGAGAAAAAAGCATAAAAGGGTATACACCAAAATGTTTACAGTGCTATTCTGGGAAGCAGGATTATGGTTGTTCTCTTATTTTCCTTTTTCTTTTCTGTATTTTCTACATGTTTGATGATAAACCTGTATTATTCTGAAGTTCATAAACGACTCCGTTAATATCCTTCCATCAGCATTGATTATATTGTTTAAGTTTATGACTTTAGACATTCCACTCTAGGAATCTGATCCCTGAAAAGTGAATTTGTTCTGTATTTCAGACTAGTGAATACAAATTTCATTGTCCATAGAGAATCATTCACCACTAGGAACAAGACTTATATTTTTAGCACAAGCCCTAACATTTGCCCCTTAAATGTGGTGTGTGTAATTATAGTATAAGAACTGTGAGTAAATTATTTCATTGCCTGTTAAATAACCATTTGTGAAGTCTAGACAACAATTATAAATAGCCATTATTTATAAAGTTTCCATTCAAAGTACTTGGGGAATTGTATAATAAATAGGCCATGTGACCTACACCTCCTTATATGCCCAAATTGTACAAAAAAGGAGAAAATGCGTAAAATTGGCAAAGACAATAAATACAGACAAAATCCACTCTGAAAAAGTGAGACTAGGCTAAAGTGGATGTTGCGAGCCTGGCATCTGCTTAACGTGGTGGCGGTGGAGACCTTTTCCTACTGACCTTCTTCACCCTGTTGTTACCCCCTCCCCGCAACACACACACAAAAGGCTCTTAAGGAAATCTAGCCCACCTTCCTTCAACCTTCTGTCTCAATATCCCCCATCCCCCAGCTGTGCGTGTCTGGCTGGTCTGGCATTCCTCACTGGATCCTCAACGAAGCTCCCGCGACCCTAAAGGAAAAACCATCTGACGTTAACTTTTTTTTTTAAAAGATTTTATTTATTTAAGTTTGAGAGAGAGAGAGAGAGAGCACATGAATGGGGCGGGAGGGGGCAGGAGGAGGGGCAGAGGGAGACGCAGACTCCCCGCTGAGCAGGGACCCCCCCCCCCATGCGGGACTCAATCCCATGCCCCTGGGATCATGACCTGAGCCGAAGGCAGATGCTTAACCAACTGAGCCACCCAGACACCCGTGTTAACTTATTTTATTGAGAAATATTTATTTAGCTCCTAGTTATTGCGTAAAGTGGGGCTTATAGTCAGTAGAAGTACACAAAAATACAGAAATAATGACAAGTGGTGGTAAGGACAATAAAGGAAAAGAAGGAGCTATGAAAGAAAATAATCGGTTGGGGGATGCGGGGTGGCTCAGTTGGGTAAGTAAGTGTCTGCCTTCAGCTCAGGTCATGATCCCAGGGTCCTGGGATCGAGCCCCATGTCAGGCTCTCTGCTCGGTGGGGAGTCTGCTTCTCCCTTTCCCTCTGCCTGGGGCTCTCCCCGCCCCCCGCCCCCCGCCACCGGCTTGTGCTCTCTCTCTCTCTGCCAAATAAATAAAATCTTAAAAAAAAACCCCAAAAAACAAACCAATAGATTAGAACTTGGCAGGGGATGAGGGGTGGTCAGGAAAGGCCTCTCCATTGCCAAAGGACAAACCCACTGAGGAGACCTGATGGATGAGAGGTAGCCAGTTGGAAGAAACGCCTTCCCACAGAGGTGCATGTACTGGCCCAGGGTGGGTGGGAGCTCAGGTGAGTTCAGCAAGGCCAGTGTTGGCTGGCGCGGTAAGGGAAGAATGCTGGAGCTGCTTCGGCCTGTGGGGTGCCCGCAGAGGGGCCAGCAACAGTGTGTTAGCCGTGGCCTTTATTATGATTATTAACAACAGTAGCAACAGATAAAATGTAGTAAGCATTTTCGATAAGCCAGACATAGGCTAAAAGCTTTAGACATAATAATGGATTAACTCCTCATAGCAGCCCTTTGAGGTAACTATTACTAAGTGCCTGAGAGGTTAGTAACTTGTCTGGGGTGACATGACTTATAAAGGGCAGGGCTGGGAGCTGCTGACATTAGTCAGAGTTCTCACCCTCTTTGTTGGACTGCCTTTCCTTCCACATTTTACACCCTGATGTCTGCTGCCCCCAGAGCTGTGGGGAAAGGAGTAGCTTTTTGAAAGAGGATACTGGAAAAAACAAAGAAACTGAGATTTATATTCCCCGAAGGATAAACCTACCTTATGGACATTAAAGACCAAATTCACTCACATCTAAACCACAGAGGAAGGACAAAGAAATGTGTATAGCATATTGTAGTAGAGATCTATGGGTTTTGTCTTCCTGACATCCATTTTCCTTTTTCCTAGTAAAAACAATTTTCTTTGGGAACTTGCGCCTCCCCCACTCTCACTCTGTCGTGGTTTTAGTGGGGCAAACCCCACTGTTGGCTTTAGAACAGAGCACATGACCCTTCAAAATGAGGCAACTGGAACATTCCATTCCCTTGGCCAGTAACTGGTTCAGAGATGGTATGACTGATGGCATATGAGCTCAACCTGGGACTTTCCTACACTATGGAGAGAGATATAAAGTTACAGCTGCTGGTATGTACAGCTGCCTCCATGTTGGACAGTGCTGCCTGAGAATGAATCCAGTACAGGAGGAAAATATGCCTAGAGATGGAGAGATGGCGTCTTTAGGAATCACTGAGCACATGGATTCCAACTTGCGAGAAGCAAGCTTTACTTCTAAACTTCTCCGTTGAATGAACCAACAAATTCTCTTTCTCAGAGAAGCCATTTTGACTGGGGTTTTCAACCAGAAGGGACCCGCTATGGATCAGAGGCGGAGCAGAGTGGATAGAAATGATGGTCAAAGTAAGGCCAGTGTAGCCAACATGGCAGAAAGGTGGTCAGAAAGATCCTCAGTCCTACGGCCTTTGGCAAACTGTCTGAACAAGCCAGTGCTGGAGTGAAACTGCTTCTCCTCCTCCTTGGAGGCGGGCAGCTGAGGGTGTGGAAACGCAGGCGCATACAGCCGGTGGTCAACACATGCTTACTGGCTGCCTGAGATGTGCCACACTTGTGCCAGGTGCAGAACTACCCCAACAAACATGGCCCCTTCATCCTGGGAGCTCATCAGCTTCTCTAGAGGGCAGGGGCAGGAGGCACAGGTTAGCATGCCTGCGTCATCATTTACCTACACGGTGAACACAGTGCAGTACGATCAGCACTCGATTAAAAAGAAATCTCCCGGTTCGCTGGTCTAGACAGAAGTCTCTTCCACTGAACTATATAACGAAAGGCTGGATCGTGCAGAGGTCAAAAGATAAGGAGATCTGAAAGAGGAACCCTCAGCATTAGTAGCTGTACCATGAGAAGAAAGGCTTAGAACTGGAACTAAGGGAATCCGAGCGCACTCTGGGCTGTTTCCAGAAACGAACTTGCTAAAAAAGAAATCAATCCAGGAAACTGAGGACAGAATGTTAAGGAGAGATACCACAAGAAGGCCACGATCAAGAATGCCTCTAGCTGCTACAAAACCACATCAGCTCTGGAACTTCTCTTGGCCTTTACCAGCCTGAGATCCCTGTGGCTAATATCTCCTCCTGACCAGTGACTGTATTTTCTCCACATTGATTCTACACCCAGCAAGCCCCTTAGTGATACTGGACATTGACCGTCCTCCCAAGGTCATGGTGCCTAGGAACTAAGCAGGAGCTCCAGCGTCCTGCCTCCCTCCCTTCTTGCGCGCCCCCATCCTCAGCACTGGGAGTTCTTCTCTGGGCCCTGCAACCTTGCTCAGTTCTCACACACGAACGCTCTCTCCTGAATCCCTGAACCATGTGCAGAGGGCCCCCATTCCCGAGTTCCTGAACTCCGTGAGCCTGGCTGACGGAGCAGCCCCTGCGGGCCATCTGATTGCAGGGTGCCTCAGCCGCCCCTGAGCTCCTCACTGACTTCTCGCTCTTCCCGTTCTCTTGCCCACCTTCCATCTCTCCAACCTCTTCCTTATGTGGTTCGCACCTGTGTACCTCTCGTGCCCTGTCTGCTAGGAAGACTCATGAAGTTTCACACCCAAAGCATGGAAAATTTAATCCATTTTTCAGTGGGGGTGGGGGGCACTGATAAGTATACATATGATCAGCAATCCTTAAATCAACTGGTAAAATTATATGTATCCACTTATAGAGTTGTTTTGGTTCTTCTCCGTTCCTTTTTTTTAAGACTTTATTTTAAAGTAATTTCTTCACCCAAGGAGGGGCTCAAACTCACAGCCCCAAGATCAAGAGTTATGTGCTCTACCGACTGAGCCAGGCAGGGCTCCTCCTTTCAGTTCTTATATTTACAAAATCTCAACATAAAGATCTTATCTAGGATGCTGTTAAATGAAAACACCTCACTCAACACAAATACGCCTACTGAATTATCTCAGTTTTGCTCTAGCTGAGGCCCGAGGTGAGACTATTCTTGAACAAATTTACCAAGGAACAAAAAACAAAAGAGGATAGAACAAAAACCTGGTAATACAGACCAAAGCTAATGGACTTGAGTAACAACTGTGTTTGGTTAATTGAGTATTCATTTAGCCATCATATTCACTCATGCAACAGTATTTAGTGAGTGTTTACCATGTACCAGACAGGGATCTAGCTCTTAGGGATACTACAGGGGACAAGAATATTTCATACGTGCTCTCAAACCATGCTCTCCTGCTCTGTGGAGCCACTAACTAGTAAATCCATCTTGCATCCCTTCCTGCCTTGATGACTCTGCCCAGAACGTACTCTAAAAATAGCACGTCAAGACTCGGTTGTTCAAAGCAGCGTTCTTTCCACAGAAACAGCCTTGTGCCAGTTATACCAAAATAAAAACTGTGAGATCACCAAACCAACCCATCATCTACAGATGAAAAGGTGGTCCATATAGACAGTGTGTGTTGAAGGAGTATTGTATCTTTGATTCTTAATCCCACGTTCCTCTCTTGCACTGCCCGAAACGGTAGCCACTAGCCCCAGGTGGCTACTTAAATTGAGATTTAGAATTAAAAATTCATTGCCTCAGCCACACGACCTACATTTCAAGTGCCTAAAAGCCACATAAGCGAGTGGCTATCACCCTGGATAGAGAAAAAAAAAACTATTTCCATCATTGCAGAAAGTTCTATTGGACAGTGCTGTGGGGCGAAAACACTCTGCTTGCATTATTCTAGCTCAGTGTTTCTCAAACTTTAAAATGCATGGTATTCACCTGGAGATCTTGCTAAAATGCTGATTCTGATACAGTAGGTCAGGGGTGGGGTCCGAGATTCTGGAGTCCTAATAAGCTCCGAGCAGGACTGCTTCCAGCTGGAGGACCACACTGAGAGTATGGAGTATGAAGGTTCCAGCTCAGTACCACAGTTAATACTGCAAGTTTTGGTGTCCTAATAGTTTCAGGTATATGGTTCTTTGTCTTCCCAATTAGGTTTTAAAATCCTGAGGAGAGAGCACCATACCTTCCTCTTTGCATCTCTCATCACGGACTGCAGAATGCAGGGACGTACGAGGGGTCAGCGCTGCTGTCTCCGGGTACATTACATTTGGTACAGGCTGCTGCAGTATTACACATACATACACTTCCTTTTTCTTCTTAAAAGACATTAGGTCTTTAACCTAGCCATTTAATGCCTTCAATTTCTTAAAATAAGATACTGGTAGCTATACTATGTCAACTTCAAGAAAACACATGGGAATTCATCCTTCTTAAGGGCTTTAAAACGAATTGTAAATTTTACTACAGCATATATACTTAAAATAATTTAAGAAATAGTGGGGAAAAAATATATAATGTATATTTGGTAGCTGAAGGGACGCTAAGGAGTCTCTTATCGTTACAAACAACTGAATTGCCAAGCTTTATCTTAAAATTAGAAAATGATTAAAATACTTAGAGAACAATACAATCAGAAATTTTAAGTGTGCCTTTATGTTACTGAGACCTCACATCCTACCCTGAAAATAGTGAGCAACCGTTTTTATGGGACAGCTGACAGTTGTTGCGGTACAAGCAGGCACCTCTATAAATTCTTATCCCAGCTTTCTATCAGCAACTTCCATTTTTCCAGAAATTTCAGTAATCACTATTTGTAATCAGTTATTAATTAAGACCTCTGTAGTTAAGTTTAAAAGGTCAGTCATTTTTGTATTTAAAAGTCACATATTTATGCACTCAGTTTTTAAGGAAATAAGAGTCCTTTGTGCCTTTCTAAATGGATTCCTTACAAAGCAACAAGAAAAAGAGTTTTATTAATGCACAAGACTGAAAGAAATGTCAAGTATGCTCGACTTCTGGTTTTGATTTTGGACTTCAGAGAAAGTTAAAGAAGCAGTGGAACAGAGCTCTTTAATTACAATCCAATGTCCTAGAAAAGAATATTTGATATCTCTCCCAGTTGGCATTCCAGCTGATGTGAGGAGAAAATCACCTACGATTAACACAACATAAAGTCATTCCACCTAGTCGAGTTCATCAGGATTATACTGTGTGTCCATCGTGAACCTCCCTGGCTTTGTTTAAGATCTTGTTTGACAAATTATGAGATGGAAATGTTTTAAGAGTTAAATCAGTACTTTTCTTTTTGCTACATCACCTAAGCCAGTACAAGTCTGTGCTCAGACGGCTCAAACTCCTGCTTCACTCGGGAGGGTAACTCAACGACAGCACTTCTTCCCCCAGGAGGAGAGTTAACAGCTCCGACAGAAACATGATGGCAGGCTGATGGCTGAGAACTTGGGTCTGGAGTTGCTGTCTGCATACTAATTCTCCACTCGGCCACCTCGTCATGTGGGCCTGAGGAAAATGAGCTATCTTTTTAAAACTGAGTTTTTCATCTATAAAATGGGAATGAGACTAAGGTTGCTGGGAGCACTAAATGCAATACTGTCCTTACGATACTTACCACAATATGCAAGTACTCAGCAGTCAGCTATAAATGAACATTAATTATTTTTATTGGATCTGAAAGGGATTTATCATAGCTCAGTGGCCATGAAATATTTTCCTTCACCCCATTATGCCCCTTTAAGACCCTTTACTTTATGTTTGTATTTAGAAATCTTCCCTTAACAAATACAAAATATCTATTTAAGAAATGAAAGAGGTGTTTGGGGATTTGTTTTTTAAAAACAAGTATATTGTCCGCTTGCCCAGAATTGTTCTATAGCCCCCATTCAGAGATAAAATGATTCAAAGACTCTTAAAGTGAGTGTAGAGGGAACAGGGAACACATCAACATAATAAAGGCCATATATGACAAGTACACAGATATTCAAATTAAAAAGCTTTTAAAATCTGGAACAAGAAAAGGATGTCCACTCTCATCAGCTTTATTCAACACAGTTTTAGAAGTTCTATCCCCAGCAATCAGACAAGAAAAAGAAATAAAAGCCATCCAAATTGATAAGAACAAACAAATGGAAAGATACTCCATGCTCATGGACTAGAAGAATTAATACTGTCAACATATCCCAAGAAGCCTACAGATTTAACATAATCCTTATCAAAATACCAATAGTATTTTTCACAGAACTAGAAGGAGTAATCCTAAAATTTGTATGGAACCACAAAAGCCAAAGCAATCTTGAGAAAGAACAAAGCTGGAGGTATCACAATCCCAGACTTCAACATATAGGACAAAGTGACAGTAATCAAAACAGTATGATATGGCACAAAAACAGACACATAGGTCAATGGAACAAGATAGAGAACCCAGAAATAAACCTATGCTCATATGGTCAATTAATCTATGACAAAGGAGGCAAGAATACACTACAGGAGAAAAAAGTCTGTTCAATAAATGGTGGTGGGAAAGCACCATTCATGCAAATGAATGAAACCAGACCACTTTCTTACACCATACACAAAAATAAACTCAAAATGGATTAAAAACCTAAAAGTAAGACCTGAAACCATAAAACTCCTAAAAGAAAATGTAGGGGGTGATCTCTTGGACATAGGCCTTAGCAACATTTTTCTGGATATGACCCCTTAGGCAAAGGAAATGACTGGATATGACTCCTTAGGCAAAGGAAACCAACAAAACGAAAAGGCAACCCACTGAATGGGACAAGATATTTGCAAAGGATATATTTAATAAGGGGTTAACATCCAAAATATATAAAGAACTCATACAACTCAGCATCAAAAAAGCAAATAATCTGATATTAAAATGGGTGAGGACCTGAATAGACCTTTTTCCAAAGAAGAGGTACAGATGGCAAAAAGGCACACATGAAAAGGTGTTCAACATCACTAATCATCAGGAAAATGCAATTCAAGCCAAAATGAGATATCACCCTACACCTGTCAGAATGGCTAGAATCAAAAAGACAAGAAGTAACAAGTACTGGCAAGGATATGGAGAAAAGGAAACCCTGTATAAATTGATGAAACCACTATGGAAAACAGTATGAAAGTGCTTCAAAAAATGAACAGTGAACATACCATATGATCCAGTAATTCCACTCCTGAGTATTTACCCAAAGAAAGTGAAAACACTAATTTGAAAACATATGCACCCTATGTTTACTGCAGCAATATTTACAATAGTCAAGATATGGAAGCAGTCTGAGTGCACATCAATAGATGAATGGATAAAGAAGATGGGGTATACGTATACAACAGAATATTACTCAGCCATAAAAAGGAATGAAATATTGTCATTTATGACAACATGGATGGACCTAGAGGGTATATGCTATGTGAAATAAGTCAGACAAAGAAAGACAAATACCGTATGATTTCACTTATATGTGGGATCTAAAATAAAACCAAACAAAACAGAAACAGACTCATAAATATAGAAAACAAACTGGTGGTCCCCAGAGGGGCGAGGGTAGGAGGATGGGGAAAATAGGTGAAGAGGATAAAGAGGTACAAACTTATAAAATAAATTTAAAAATAATAATAATTCAAAGACACTGAAATACAATTTCAAGACACATATTAATATCCAGATATAGTCAACAACATAAGATGCACTCTTCTAGAAGATAACTAAGTCATGGATTTGGTGAAGTAAGGTCTGGACAACCCAGAACAAAGAAGCAGTGGCAACTAAATGTATAATTTACATTGTACGGAGGAAATTTTTTACTTATTTAGGTCAAAAAGAAGATTGCTTTTGTCTTTAATTATCTAGTTTGGTCGTTGCCTATACAAGAATTGTGCCAACTCCTCTCTTTTCTTCCTGAGGGCAGAACGGACTAAGGTAGAGCAAGAACCATTTTCCTCTTTGGGGAGAAGAAACAGTGGTCCCAGCAACAGTCCCAAAGGCTGGTAAAACTCCTGTCATCAGCCACAGCAGCTGTGTAACAACACAGTCAGGTGACAAGGGATCATCGCGCACACTTCCCACATCAGGTTGACCTTTCTCTGAAGGGAGAGCGGTGGCCATGTTTCATGTTGAAGATGTTTACAACAGTACCAGCCAGTAACAGGAATCCATGTCCTGCTCCAGTCCCAGGCTGTGGGGAGTCTGGAGCCAGGAAGAGAAACAGGCTTGAAGCTTCACATCCACACAGCACTTGCCCATCTGCTCGTACCACAACCCAGCTGCACACATCCTCACGAGGTTGGTGCAGGTCTTTTACATTACCAAGAAAATGAAGCTCTGAGAGGAAGATGTGTCCAGGACACATCGGCAACCTAGCAGGTGGCAGCTTTGGAAGCTACGCCCCTGTCGTTCCATGCGCAAAATGTGAGGAAAGTTACAGAGCGGGAAGCACCGAGAAATTGCTGCTAGATTTCCTGCGGTTCTTGTGGACCTTGCTTTATTTGTCTACACTGTCAAAGCAAGTAAGCTTACAAAACTAGGGTTTTCAAAGCCACTGTTCAAAGTTTTCCATTTGTTTTAAAAACGGTTCAATGGCAGCTTTTCCCCCCTCCTAGCCAGAATCCATTAAAAGTTGTACATTCCAGTTAGCAGATGCAATGTTTTGGTACTGTGTTGATAACCCATTCCTCAATAATCTCTCCTATTTTCATAGTTAATTTTTATGTAGTATTTATAGTCTACCGACTACAATCCTTCTGCAACATTCATTATTTGGGCTGGGAATCCGGTGAGGCAAAATCTCCCCACTCTTGTCCACCAAGGTTACATTTGTGGGCCTAACTCCAGGTAAAGATGGAGTTACTCTACATTCCAAGTAAGATGGTGGGCCCTTTGCTGGACAGGAGATTGCATTAGGATAAAAATGGGATTTAATCTCTACCCAGAACTCTAAGAACAATGCTAACCATCTGGTAAAATTAGTTATGTGTTAACATTTTTATTTATTTATTTTAAAGATTTTATTTATTTATTTTACACAGAGAGAGAGAGAGAGCACAAGCAGGGGGAGCAGCAGAGGCAGAGGGAGAAGCAGGCTCCTCACCGAGCAGGGAGCCCGATGCAGGGCTCGATCCCAGGACCCTGGGATCATGACCTGAGCCAAAGGCAGATGCCTAACCATCTGAGCCACCCAGGAGCCCCCATTTTTTTACTTTTTAAAAAAGTAATATATATGCAATTGTTTTTAACAGTAAAACAGTAGTAAAAGGCTTACAACAGAAACAGTACTGGTTTGGTCACCAGAGTCAACCACTTTTTCTTTTAAATATTTTATTTATTTATTTGAGAGAGAGAGTGCAAGAGTAAGAGACCATGAGGTGGGGAGGGGGAGAGGGAGCTGAGCAGGGAGCTGAGCAGGGAGCCCGACATGGGGCTCGATCCCAGGACTCTGGGATGATGACCTGAGCCAAAGGCGGAAGCTTAACTGACTGAGTCACCCAGGTACCCCTAGAGGCAAACACTTTTAATCATTGTAGTTATTCTTTCAGATACTTACCTCCATATGTCTAAATAATTTAAAATTTTAGTTATTATCCCTGACTTCCCATTATAATAGATGAGAATGAGCTGCTTTTCCTGTGTCTTGCTTTGGAGGAGAAACAGGTGTAAATTCCTCAGGCTACCACACTGAATTCTGAAAGTAACTAGCACACTTAGGAGACCTTAAAGATACTCGTTGAATGTCACTGGATGAATGACACAGACACCCAAATGTACAAAGCCAGGACTCATTCTGCACTTTCTCATAGCAAGTATGCACTGAGCAGCTAGAGAAATAGATAATCTCTCAAAGTCACATATATTATATTGGTTATTTGTATTTTGTTTTGCTATGTTCTTGGAAAACATTAAAATTCAACATATTAAAATATTTTTTAAAGGACTGTCATGAAACTAATTTGAATGACTCAGTAAAAAATTTCTACAGCCAAAAAATATTTTTCAAGTAAATTCTTTATCAGCAGTAGTGAAAAGAAGAATTTAGGTCTAAGAAAGTAATCTTTTCTAAACATTAATAAGCAAAGGGGCCTGAAAATATATGGGAGATCTTCCCTGGAGTCCTGTAGGCTCAGAACTCAGCTTTTTGCCTTGTAGAATTTCAAGGTTTGATGCCACCCCCCTGCAAAAAAAAGGATGTATAAATTATGAAAACTCTGAAAAGACTTCCACCTCATTAATATGTCTCAAAATACATTGCTTAAGGGTAAGGCTAATTAAATCACAGTATACATAAGTTTGAAATGGACTGGTAATCAATCACAGACAAACTATGTTACATAGAGACAAAACGGGAGTAGTGGACATTAATACAAGTTAAATAAAAACAGATTCATACCATGGAAGGAACTTTTCACCTGACTTGCTGTGGACTCTCTATACTATCCAGCTTTCGGGAATATCCAAGGCAGAAATTGATGCAAGAACTACATATTCTTCACTTGGGACCCCTTCAAGTAGTGAATCTTCCACTTAGTACTCAAGAATTTCTGAAGCCAACTTCAGTGAGCATCGAGTTTTCTAGCAAGGCAATAAAACTCTTAAATTTACTGGCTAAATTATGTCGTTTTATGAATTTTCCAAGAACTCTATTTCTTTGGTTGGTTGTTGTCTGTCTTTGGGCCCTTCGCTTTCATTGCCTTTCAACTCTTTTGCAATAAGGGAAAAGAAAGAAATTCAAAGTAGCCATTTTGATTACTTGTTAATAGTCTGACAAAATAAAACCTACATTTTTGGTTTTGTTCCTTATAATTAGCTGCAGGTTCCAAGTATTCATGCATTCGCACTAATAAAAGTAATCTAGAGCAGGTTACTTTCCATAGCTGGAATAATTTCATTCCCTGTAATGGTATTTCCTGGATGTATCTAGCTTTGATCACACAGAATCTTAGAATGGGAGGGTTCTTAGAGATGAGCTACCTCAAGCCCCCACCCGAGGCATCGTCCCAGAAGTGTTAATAAGAGGAAGTGGTGTACAGTTGACAAAGCAAGGGCCTGGGAGTCAGATTTAATCATCTGTAAACAAGGTTAGCAACAGGTTTCCAGAAGGTCCTTGATGCACAGGGCCTGTAGGACATTGCACTGGCTAAAACCCCAGGCTTTGGAGCTGGAGCTGACCCCAGCTGGACACAGGCCCCAGCTCTGCCTCTTCACAGCTGTGTGTCTCTGGGCAGGTTCCTTACCTTCTCTGAGGCCCATGTTCCCTATCTGCAAAATGGAGAAAATAATACACCCAATTCATGATTTACCTGTAAAGACTGGTTGAGCTAACATACGTGATGCCCAAGTAACATCAGCTTTATTATTAGGCCAATTCAGACGAAAAGCTGGACACTGGATAAACCTACTTCCAAGGTTCTCAGATTAATAATACTATGTATCTACTAAAGGCAGCTGTGTTTATAACTGAACTTCGAATTTGTAAGAGAGGAAAGTCAATGTTAAACATGCTCTATGTAGTGGGAAAAATGTATCCTATATCTTCAAGACCCCCTAATACATTAACACAAAAATATGTATTATGTTCTTCCTAAGCATAACCACAGTATAAAAGACAGAGGAGGAGACCCAAAGAGGATAATAGAGGCTAATTCCATGAGGAGAGCTCAATCTAGAGAAAGTATAAGGTACCCGTGCACACAGAATAACTCACTGCGTGAGACCGCGTAAGCGAAGTGGCAAATAAGGGGTACAAAATACTGAGTTCCAAGGAACCAGGGCACGCTCACTCTCAGGGCCAGGGTGTCAAAGAGGGCGGGGGTGGGATCTGAGCCGGGCCATGAAGGCCAGTATTTGCAGAGGAGGTGAGGAAGACGCAGATGGTTCTTTCGGACAGAATGTGTTGTCCTGTCCAAACTCCATCTCCAGTTTAAACTAACGACGAGGCTGCAAACCTGCATCTCAGGGGCCTCCGTGATTTGGTAGAAGAAGGAAGAGAGCTCGGTGGCTCCTGGTTTCCGCATGAGGGTTGCCTCTCCCCAGAGGAAGCTAGACTAGAATCCGAGGAGCAGCGTAAATGGGCGGCTTGCGCCCATCGCAGCGCCCCGATTTCCAGGTGTTCTCAGGCACGTGTGGCGGCGCCAAGGGCACTGCTGAGGTCTGGTGGGGGTGACAGCATAGCCACACAAGCTAGGGCGAAATCCACCCCAAAGGGGCTTGTGTGAATACAAAACAAACAGTTTTAAAAGCCCAGGGTTAAAATATCCATCGCTGTTAAGTCTGTCTTGCTGCATTTCCACGAGCCACGCTCAGAGCTTGCAGGTTAGGGCCTACTGTGGCTCAAAGCCACAGACCTCCGTTACACTCCCGGGCCACGTACCACCCTCACCCTCCACCCCTGCCCCTGCATACTGACCATCAGCTCCCGATGACTCAAAGGCACCCTCTGCTCTCTCCTCCCACAGCCCTTTTCTCATGGCGGGCACATGCCTCCTCCAACAGCTGTCTACTCCAGAAACCTCAAAGCCACCACAGACTCCTTGCCCTCTCTTCCCTAGCTCTGGCCATAGACTGCTCACTGATCTCCCCAGTCTCATCTCACCTCTTCTAATCTCTCTTTTCTCCGGACTGCTGCCTCAAAGAGTATCACCTACAGGATTAAAATCTTAACTCCTAGCAAGACATAAAGGGCATCATTACCTGACCTTAGCCAACCAGTCTGACCTGAGCTTCCAACACTCTTCCCTTAAAATTTGCATTCTGGCAACGTCTAATTACCCGAGAGGTCCCTGAACCTACCCTGCCTTGGGGCGTCCCTGACACACTCTTCCCTCCCCACCGTGCCTACACCCTGGAAAGCTTCTGTTCATCCTTCTAGTCTTTGCCGCAGTGCTATTTCTGCTCTGAATCTTTCTTGACACCTGCCCACGTACTGAGGTGCTGCCCGTCGGGGTATCTCCTAGAACTGCCTTGGTTTACCTGCTTCGGGAGCCCTTGAAATCAGGAACACAATCCCGTCTCCTTCCAGCCCTAGCCCCTCGCACACGGTAGCCCACCCAAGCCAGAATTCATTGAGCAAATGACTGAACTTGAAAATGAAGAAAGGAATCAATATTATTTGGTTAAAATCAACAGGTCCGAAGAAATCCCCTGCAAACATTATTTAATGGGGGGGGAGGAGAGAGGAGGGTGGACTTGCATGGGGATACTCTCTACCAGTGCATCTTCTCTCTGAAACTGCCGATGAAGTAAACTCACGCGTGTTGTCCAATAGGGCAAAGCATCAAAGTAGCATTTGTTTAAAAGAAATAACCTCTACGGTGGAATTTACAGTTTTTAAACTCTTTTCAGCTGGCACTCAAATTTGTTTAGCTCTTTTCAACCCCTTCTCCACTACCCAAGCAACAAAAATAGAGAGCAAAAACACGACAGAAACTGAGAACCAGCCAGGCAACAGGGACTTAGGTCTAACTCAGTTTTGAGGACTCTCAAAATGACTTCCAAAGCCCCTATTTAAAGTGGGAGATACTATGAAATTGTCAGAAGGGCTCCTCTCTTCTGTATCCCTTCAAGAAAAGGATGACACACGGATTCATGCCTGAAGTCACAGGACTGAACTCAAAAATCTTCGAGTTTTTGAGTATTTGGTAAATTGCAATCATTTACTTTCCTTGGGAATTAATAGAAACCATCTGCTTAATGATAAAGCTGAGCTCTGCAATTATTTGAGGAAAAATGTGCCACAGTCAGCATAAAAGAGGCTTACTGAGGAAGCCTGCTAGACATATGTATTTTTTTTATAATTAAAGCCAATCGCATTCATTAATTTAAAAACGCTGTTGTGATCAGCTGCCCCTATTTCTTATTTATCAGCACCACCCGTTAATATGCACCTATGCAACCTTCAATTTTAAACTTCCAGAGGTTAAATAACTATAATTGTACAGATGGTGGTGATCACACACCAGAACGTTGAGGCGATCATGAGAAAAAATAAAGATGGAGAAATAAACGTCTACCGTAAACCACATATCCGCCTTCTGGGTCTCATACCTGTGTGCAGCAGGGTTATTTTCCTTTCCTGGCAAACAGGAAGCCGGCTGTGAGCGCTGCAAACAGAATGCCTTTGAACCGGCCATCTCTCAAAACTCCTGGTAATTCTACCAGCAGCCCTGCTCGCAGCTGGGAAGAGCCCCAGGAAAACAGGCGGCTTTTGTTACACAGCACCCTACAGAACGGGAACAACCAACATCTCCCCTCAGTGGCTGTAAATATTGATCCACCTGTGAGGAATAAGGGCGCCACCTCTGTCTGGTGGCAAATAAATAAAGGAGGAGGAGGGCAGAGCAAAGAGAAACACACATTAGGGCCAACAGCTCCAGTCCCTTTCTTCTCTCTGTGTGTGGCCCAAGGAGGGAGGAGATGTTTATTTGGACATCCTCCCTTTGGAAAAGAAGCCAGTCGACTGTCTGCTTTTGGACGGGTCCGATGCTAGAGCTCAGTTAATTTCACAGGCAGACACCATACGGTTAAGAAACAGCTGATCCACACCACCCCCGTCCCCCAAAAACTCCCATTCTGGTTCCGCAATATTTCACTAGTCCTTATGGTGGTCCTTAACCTACAGAATGGCATGCGGATTAAGAAGATGAGTTCTGTCAAGTATGAGAGATACCAGTTGAAATCTCCTTTAGCCCCACAAATGTGCATCACAGAATGACCAGCCCCATTGTAGAGACTGGCAGGGAAGCCGCAGAAGTCATTAAGATTCCAGAGGGACCACCAGCGCCAGGGGCATCAGTGCTGGGAAGGAGGCATCCTTCATCCTCTTTGGAAAAGGAGTGGAGGACGTTACAAGAGCTGGGCTTGGGCAGCTGCCAGCAGCAGCAGCCAGCAGCAGCTCTCTCAGGGATGTCCGTAAAGACCCCATTCCAAAGCCGAGTAAACACAATGATTTTATGGCAAATGGGGAAGCGGTATCAGAATATGACTATTTGCCACACCAATTTCTTTTTTCTTTTTCCAGACAAGTCCTTTGTAATACATGACTGCAAGGTATCTGGGCTCTAGAAGCAGAGGGACCTGGGAGTCTCCCCAGCTCAGTCATCGTGGGCCAGTTAGATAACCTCTTTCTGTTCCAGTTCCACCATCGATCAAACAGGCAATATCAGGCAATCGGGACATGATGCAGTGAAATGTGCCACAGCACAGCTGTTAAGAGAGGGCTGGATAGCTGGACAACCTGGGTTCAAGCCTGGTTCTGCCACTTACCCTGAGTGACCAGTGGGCAAGTCATGGATGTCTGCCTCAGTTTTCTCCTTCGAAAAATGGGGATAATAAGCATTAAGTAAGCTGATGTTATAAAGGGTCTTAGAACTAAATTCATTTTGCTTATTATTGTGAACATTAAATAGATAATGCAGGGCGCCTGGGTGGCTCAGTCAGTTAAGCATCTGACTTCAGCTCAGGTCATGATCCCAAGGTCCTGGGATTGAGTCCCATGAAGGGCTCCCTGCTCAGCCAGGAGCCTGCTTCTCCCTCTGCCTGCTGCTACCCCTGCTTGTGCACACTTTTTCTCTGTCAAATAAGTAAATAAAATCTTAAAAAAAAAAAAGATAATGCACATAAGCCTTGCGTGTATTAAGCGCCCATTACATAGTAATTAAAAAATACAAATGAGCAAAAAAGTAAAATAACTGATAATTTTTAAATGGAAACTCTTAGAATTAAGTGGAACAAAAATGACCAAAATTGTACTTAGAGAAATATGCTATTTCCAAGAAAATGATGGAAATGGATTTCCCTAATTATCTTTTAAAAAGAAATCTGGAAGAGGACGCTGATGTGTTCCAAAGGTGAGAGGTGACCTCTAAATGTCCCTTTAGACTCCTTAACAGTGCACATGTTATTTCATGGAGGAACTAACAGGTATACAACAGCGCAAGCATCACATAAGGTCAGGCACATTCCTATTAAAAAGAGGAAAATTCTGGGGTGCCTGGGTGGCTCAGTCAGTTAGGTGCCTGACTCTTCGTTTTGGCTCAGGTCATGATCTCAGGGTCATAAGATCAAGCCAGCCCCCCCCCCACCCCGAGCCCTACCCCCAGTGGACTCTATACTCAGCGGGGTGTCTGCTTCTCTGCCTCCCTCTCACTCTTCTCCCTCTGCTCCTCCCCCCCACTTGTGTGCCCACTCTCTAAATAAATAAGTAAATCTTAAAAAAAAAGAGAGGAAATTTCAAGTTTAAACAAGATGCTTAGCCAAAACCAAGAGAATAAAGGGAATCAATTACTGATGCTGACAAATCCAAATGACAAAACCTTCACGGTGTAGGTTTTAAAACCCAGACTTTCCCAAAACCAAGAGAATAAAGGGAATCAATTATTAATGCTGACAAATCCAAATGACAAAACCTTCACGGTGTAGGTTTTAAAACCCAGACTTTCCCCCTAAAACCTAGGTTCAAGTTCCCTTCAGCAACTCTTTCCCTAAGGCACGTGGCAATAATGGATATTAATATGAAAATTCCTCTAGTATGAAGAAAACAGAATGGACCTAGAACTTTTTTTTTTTTTTAAATAACTCGGAGTACCTTACTAGGTAGTGCAATTCAGACACTTAGATGGGATGGTCCATTTAAAAGTACCACTTTTGGTGGGTGGCTTTAAAAAAAACTCTCCAAACTCTTGTAGAATATATAAATTCCAGGAGAATATAGAGGAAAATAGAATAAACTTAGCCCAAATACTTTTTTTTTTGGATTTAAATAGTATTATTGTGTTTAAACATGTGGAAACCAAAAATCTTTATGTGGGAGCATAAAATCAGTTTAGCAATGTTTCTTTTCTTTGCTTTTCTTATTCCTACCTCTAAAATTTAATATCTCTCACAACATATCTACCTGCGTACTACATTTACAGAACTAATTTTTTAAATAAGGAAGCACAAAAATAATTATTTCCAATGTTTTGTCGAGTTTCAAATGACATAAGAGCTCAGGGTTGAAATTTTTCTCATTATGGTTTTTTATGGTTCAACACATTATTATGAAATATAACAAATGAATATCTGTAAGTTATAATACATTCCAAATATTTTCACAATAAGAAATGAAGTTTACTTCTTATAGAACAGCTTTCTAAAATCATCCTTCTAGAACCCTTGTGGAATGATTTACCATTATTCCATTTTCTATTTCTACAGAGTATCTTCTTCAAATTCTACTTGGTTACTCATAATTAGCAAAACCTTACCCCTATTCCCAGTGCATATAAGACTTCCATTATTCTAAGGGGCCCAGGGAGTAAAAAGAGTTACACCTTTCAGTATTTAATGACCAAATTTGACTTTTTTTTCAAATAGCCTGAAGGTAAGTCTGAGATCTTACGTATCTCTCAAGTCCACCTTGAAGGTAAGCAAACATTTACCACCACACTCAGTTCCTGAATACAATCAATATTCTTTTCTGGGATTCAGACAGACATAAAGTCCTATTGATTATGCTCAAGTGGTCACTTACAAGGGTGCCCTGGGCAATTGCTTCCTGAAGTCCCTAGATGACGTTTGTTCTCTGGTCTCCGCACAGACAAAAAGCCAATGACTTCATCTCCACCCTCTCCCAGCTTCAAAGGTTTCATTGGCTTCCCCGGGCAGATGAAGAAGCCCCCAAATGGGAGACAGGGTCCTCCTACCTGTCCAGCCGCATCCCCCCACATGCCTGTCTTTGCTGTTCCTAACGACCACCACCACCACAGCCACAAGAACTAAAACCAATACAGGGCCTGTGCATTACCTAGAAAGTACTTCATTTAATCCTTACAACCACCGTTTAAGGGAGTGACTATTACTGCCCCCACTTTAAGGAAGTGGTGAACTGCTTGAGATCATCCAGCTAGCACATGTGGGAGTCAGGATTCAAACAGGCAGTCTGGCTCCAGGTCTGTGATCTCCCATCTTGACCCTCATTCAGAGATGGGGTCTGGCACAAAGTAGGGTCTCAATCAATCTTTATTGAATGACTGAACAAATGAGTTCTATAATTAGTCAAGAAGTCTCCACAGTTAAACCTGACTTCTTAATTTTCTACTGTACATAACTGCAATATGGGCTTCAAAGAAGGATTCAAATGCTTAACAAATATTTCTAAGCATCTACAATGTGCCAGGTAGCCAGGCTAGAAGGAAATACTGCCCTCCCTTCAAAGAGCTTACGCTCAGTGTAGGACACACACCAAAACAGGCTGTTAATTTCTAGACCTAGGGACCAAAAACCTCATCCTAGCTGCACTGGGTTAAGCCTTTAAGACAATGGTTGAATGCTTTTTAAATAAAATCAGTTTATTCCAAACATATGCATTCTACTTTGACCTTTCGTGGACTGGCCTGGGAACAGTGCTTGGAATGAGGAACAACCCAATAAGCTGAAGGATGAGGGAAGGGACACATGAAGGAAGCAAGTGAACTGGACCTGGTCACATTGTTTGGGAGAACGCATTTCAAATTCTAAATAACTTGCAAGTTCAAGTAGTTCAGCTCTCTGTACACCAGAGCAGGGGATGAGCTCTAGTTTGCAACTATCCTCCTCCGGATCCTTCCCTCAAACTCGGGGGGCAAATCGATAATCAAAATAGCAAACACCACTCCAGATTTATAGCACTGTTCACACACAATCCTCTCTTTCTTTCTTCAAATGCTCTATTTTTAAAGATGCCCCTGTTTGTTTAAAAGTTGCTTTAGGCATTGGAAGGACTGGATCTATCATTACGTCATCTGCCATGCACAATTCGTAGTACACTTGAGTTATTACAATTCTGAGGTTTCTGGGGGAGGCACCTTGTTTTTATAAAACTGGCAAATCAGAATCCTAGGTTTCATGACTGTTTTATGTAGCCATGCAAAGTTTTTCTCTCTATATATAAAAAAGGTTCCTCAAACACGCGCTAAGATACTCATTCCAAAGTCATCACAATTTTTTCAATCAAAAGGTGAACAGCTTTGACATTTTGAAATAAGAAACTGTCTCTTTCAGAATTTGATTAGACTATTTTAATAGCAGGCTGAAATCATTAAAATTGGCTTTTAGAGAGATAGTTCAATGCTTAGTAATTGGCATATTGTAGTGATGACAGCCTCCCAACCAGGTTTTCAAATAAGACAGTGTCTCCAAAAACTGGATAAAGGCAGGTCATACCCCAGCCACACAGCAGAATGTGCTTCAATACTGTTTAATCCTACAAACTCCGCATTTCAGAATAAAATAATTCTATTTTCACATAAATAAAATGTAATATTTAGTATATACATATTCTTATGTAAGAAATGTAAGAGATACCCTGTGAAATAGGAATACCACCTTCATTCAAAAGTAACACACAAAAGAGCATTTCATAATTCTTCTCTTTGCCCATTATTACCATGAAGGGTAAAAAAGGGAGGGAACCAACCAATAATTTGTTAATAGCTTAGTAAGAGAAATGCCAGGTTAATTAAAACAAAAAAGGCACAATGTTTCCTAAGATTTACTGCCATTTTATTGAAGGGCAAACTTTCTTTAAAATTCCAGATGTGAAACTGCCTTAGGAAAATTCCGATCTGTTGTGGAAAACGCAGTGAAGGTCTCCAACAGGACTCTGCTTGTCTGGGTCCCCCAGCCGGCTCTACTCGGGTCCGGCAGATGCCAGCCGGGAGTGGGCGCTGGATCACAAGCTTGCGGGGACAAGCACCGCCGTTGCCTTTGGGTCACTAAGCTACAAAGAAAGGCTCTGTTTTAAAAGTCGTCTTACAGAAAGTAATAAAGTGCTATTTCTTGGTTTTTATGACCTTATCTTCTTTTAAAGGACCTCACTTTCCCATGCAAGAGCCAGAGCTGATATATACATGTGGTCGATACGGTATAAACCGCAGCCAAGAGAAGCTACGCGGAGGAGGCCGAACACAGCGTTGGAAGTGCAAGTATATTGAATTAGTTACTTTTCTTAGTGAAAGAGCTAGCACACAGGGCATTTTCGTTGTTGTTGTTTAAATCTGACCTTTAACCAGGTGTTCTCAATCGCATGATTGGCTGTACACATTTCTCATTTGTCAGAAGTCCTAGCTTTTAGGCTGCAACAGAAGAGGGTAAATTTCTGTAGAAAATTAAGAAGTTGGGAGCAGTAAGGAGTTTGAAAAAGGAGCACTTCTACCCCCCCCCCAACCACCAAACAACAACAACAACAACAAATCAAAGGATAATGAGGTCAGACCTCTGTGAAGTGTGAGACAAGCACCGAAACCCCTACAAAGAAATCACTTTTCCTTCCTTGTCATTACAATCCTACCTCATTTCAGACTGTTATCTAGTGGCTTCTAGAAAGCCACCTTAACCTATATTGTCCATTTGAGCTATCAGAGATCTTTTTTTTGTTTTTTGAGATTTTATTTTTTTACCTAATCTCTACACCCAAGGTGGGGTTCGAACTCAAAACCCCGAGATCAAGAGCCACACGCTCTACTGGCTGAGTGAGCCAGGCGCCTGCTGTCAGAGATCTTATATTCAGAAAAGTTATAGTGATATCAAGATGCTTAAACACACCTTCCTAATTAAAATGTACCAAATCGAAGACTTTTCACGTGAAAGGAAACATGCTGTTCTCTTTCCTTAGCTACAGGCAACTGACCTGCCCTTGGTTCTGGTATCCATCCTACCTGACTGGACTGACTGAATTAAAGCAGTCTTTATCATGTGCCCGCAGCAGGGGTGGGGGGAAGAGGGGGCAGCTACATTCCAGGGGTGAAATTTGGGGCCTGTGCTGAAGGGCTTTATACAATCCACAAAGGGCAGGCAAGTAAAACAGTTTTATCCACGTGCCCTGAACATTACTTTACAAAAGTAATGCGCTAACTAATCATTCTATACAGACTGGAAAAGAAGTAAAGAGGAGTAAGTTCTTCAAACTTAAGGTAGAGAATTAAATTTTTGGATACCACAGATAAAATGGGAAATCTTCTGACATTGATATATTGTTAATCTTCAAACTCAGTATTCAAACTTATTTATACCATTTCTATTGTCTGGGACTATTTGTTGGATAGTGCAGATATAACATCAGAGACCAAGAGTGAGAAAGAGAGAATACGCGATCCAATTTTCCATGGCGGGCAAGTATTTATTATTTCCATATTTTATTCTGGACGAGGCAGTTCTTTAGTTATGTCTGTGCTTTGCCGTGGCTGAAGCCAGGATCCCCAGCCCTGGACAGGCAGCTTACATATGCCTAACCATTCACAAGGAAGGTTAGGCAAGAATGAATGTGCATGTGATTTCTGGAAAATATATTCTTTAATCTTGGCAGGTCAAAAGCACCATCTTCATGTAAAAAAACACATGTGCTATTGGCAGTTCTGATAACCAGTAATAATATTGCTAACTTGTATTAATAATATCAAAACTATTAATAGAATCCTATCTCCCAAAAGAACAAAAATGTCTTACAGGATTTGTGATGACTGCAATGCTATAAATCTCTGAAGACAGGTTATATCCTTCCCACTTCCCTGAGGCATTTGTCACATTGCCAGACAAGATTAGAATGAGATAAGCCTCAGAAACTTTTTGAAGATATTAGAAAGATCATGTTAGGGAAGTGGCTTAGGGGTTATACTTTATCAAACCAACATCCTTCAAATGCCTACCACTGATAATAAGCTGTCATCTGGCTGGAGCAAAGTGGTGGACATTGAGCCAACAATGGGACTATATATTTAGTAATAACCTTTATTCTGTTTTCCTTTTGTGTGTGTTTGTGAGGGAAAGACGCATTAAAAAAATATAGCACAACACAAAAGTCTCAGGAAGACAAAGGCATTTTTCATGAACAAGGTCCTTTCTCACCACTCCCGGTCACTTCTCTGACCTTCTTTCTTCTACTGGTCTTTCCCGTCACCCCCACCCAAGTTTTTCCGGAGTAGTTTTTCCATTCCATTCAACTTACAGATTTTCTAACACTCAGTCATAGAGTAGCTTCCTGATGGCATCTACCTTCTGTGGATGTGTGTTTTCCAATGCGTTATCTCCTGCAGAAGGGTCACTTGACTCTATTCTGTCCAAGAATGAATGAGCTCATTTGGTTCAAATTTGAAAGTCTTATTTTTAGAAGCCCCCAAATAGTTTCCAATGGCAGGCCAACACCCATGTTATAAATCCTCACTAGAGACTTAATCACAGCGTAAAATGAAATTGATCTTATTTTCCGTCTCAGAGGTTTGTTTTTAAAGATAAGGACTCACTATTTATGTACAGCAACTGAAAAGTCATCTCTAAGAAAGGCCAAGATACACTGCTAATTCAAAATCACTCTGGGAATTTGTCACAGTCGCTGAACTACTTACTACCTGTGGCTGCTGCAAGGCAAAAAGGTGAAAATGTAATGTCTCACCCATTTTCAAATCAATCAAAAGGCAAAGATATCTCATTTGTTGTATTGGAAAATTCAAGTATATATGCTGTCATGGTAGTATCGCAAAGGGAAAGATTAGAAAGGGGAGGGAAACCTCACTAGAGATTATGTAAAAGACAGTGGAATTTGAGGATGTAAAAAAAAAAAAAACCCACATTTTAAGAAAAAATTTATTTAAAAAAAAATTTTTTTTAAAGTAGTCTCTATAGCCAATGTGGGGCTCAAACTCACAACCCAAGATCAAGAGCCGTGTGCTCCACCCAGTGAGCCAGCGAGGCACCCCAGGGATGTAAAATATATTGACAACCTTTTTTTACAAGGCAGACTGAAATATCATTTGCATAGTAGCACCAAAGAAAGTTAAGAGAAGTTGCTAATGTACTTGAACTCGGCTTGAGACAGTACTAATGGCAGTGAGTTGTGAAATAAAGAACCTCTGGAAGAGATCTTAAAAATAGATAAGAAAAGAAAAAATGAGAACTGGCCATGAAAGAAATGAGAAATGAATAAATGAATGAATAAATATAAGAAAAACCCAAGACGTGAGGTGCCTGGGTGGCACAGTGGTTGAGCATCTGCCTTTGGCTCGGGGAGTGATCCCGGCGTTATATCCCGAGCGTTATGGGATCGAGCCCCACATCAGGCTTCTTTGCTATGAGCCTGCTTCTTCCTCTCCCACTCCCCCTGCTTGTGTTCCCTCTCTCACTGGCTATCTCTATCTCTGTCGAATAAATAAATAAATAAAATCTTTAAAAAAGAAAAATCCAAGATGTAAGTGTTCGATAACAAGTAGACAAGGACCAAGGCAAGATAAAAGACCTGCAGGCAGATACACAGAGATAACATTGAGATATCAACTGCACAATGTGGAGAAACAGTGTGAACGTCCTCCTAAGTGGCTTCAATACCCTAAGTTGCAGAAGGAAAAGAGGAAAAACGCCTCCTAGAAAGGTGGAAGAAACTTTGCTGCCAAGATGGTTGGAGATTATTGTTCAGAAATACTAGATCGCCAACAAAGAGCTTGCATTCAAATTTTAGCAGACTTAATTAAAAATTTTAAATTGCAATCAGGACAATTTCATGGTTCCGGAAGATAAAGAGCTAAGTTATTGCCACAAATGGAAACCCGCCTCTGACAAGCCAAGTTCAAGCAGGATGAGGAAGAATACTGACTGCTTTTTTCTCAAACTACATAAATATTGGAGCTTTTAAAAGCCCAGTAATTTCTTTTTTGGTATTTCTTTGCAAAACTTAATTACAGACCCCCCCAAAATCAATTGCTTGACAAACAGAATATAGATAGGGAGAACATATAATTTATCGTGGAAACCAGGACACTTTTAGAATGCAATTAATAATTATGTTGGGACAATGGGCATAAACCAGAATGCTTGGTCACCCCAAATATGGAGCAATTTCTTAAGTGAAATAACATCAAGGAAATTGGACTCATCATGCCAACTTCTCCCACTATGAAAAATGTCCCTTTCCAAAGCACCACTGAAATCTTTCTGAGGTCATACTTTTAAATCTAGGAATACCAGTATTTCCCAAACTTCACTGAAGTATTCAAAGAAATATCCTCAGAAGGGTTAGTTGTAAGAGGCTTTAAACTTTGGGGGGGGGGCGGTCAATTACAGAAACATTTGGATTCCAAAGTCCTACCGGAATGTAAACAAAAGGAAAAGGATACATTTACTGTAATGTATCCAGATGTAGAGCTCAATGTCACCTGTAATAAAGCACAATAATTCAGTTATTGCAAAAGGGATTAACTTAAATTTAATTTGCATTTATTTAAATACATTTTATTTGGGGCAAGAACACTAGCTCTAGCAAATGAAAGTGAACAAAGAATCCAAAAAGGAGTTAATACAGGTATCCCGATGTTTAAAAATATTCACTAACATCTGCGTCAGTACAGTCAAGGGCAAATACAAATGTTAATATCTTAATTGGGGTTTCCAGATTCACTGGAATCTGAGTTGCCAGCGGCTATCACCAGACTTCTGGGAACAGCAGCTCCAGCTGCAGTGAAAGAACATTCGGCCAGCACTCCAGGACTATGGGTAATGTCTGAGGGATGGCCATCAACAATGAAAGTTTTAAAATGGGTCCTCCAAACTCATCAGCCAGGCGAGCTGAAGAGAGGGGAGAGCAGTGGGTGGAAGGAAAGGCTTGGGATCACGAGAACCAAGAGACTTCATGAAATACGTCTATCTAGAGTATGTTTTGGGGAGTAGAACAAGGACATGGGAAGCAACTATCCCCCCTCAACCACTTCATCATCCCAAAGTGGTGCTTTTTCAAGGGTCCTAAAGACTATGATGAACAGACACTACAGAAAGCAGCACGGAATACACGTTGGGATGATGGGATCGAAGGGGCAGGGAGGAGGTAAACCAAAAGGGAGCCTTTGTTAGGGGTTCACTGCCCCCAGCAACCAAAGCACCAATCCTCTGGGCCAATCCTGTGGTTTTATCCATTTGTTGTGTGCATTTGTTTGTATCTGCTTTTTTTGCAAAGCCCTTTTCACTCAAAGCCAGTTTCTCTAGTTTTTTGGTGTCTTTGATTTTTTCCTTTTTAAACCAGGGCTGACCTCAGGATCCCAGAGGCTGGTTATAAGAACTCAGGGATGGGCTACAGCTATGCCCTGGGTAGCTTTTTTCCAAGTCTCAGGCTTTGAAGGCTGATTCGATGACTATATTCACCAAAAATGGACCAGAATAAGGGACAGGGCATGGGGGAGGGGAAGGAAAAAGTGTAGCTTTCTCTGGAAAAAGACAACTAAAGCAAGATATGAGGACCCTCTAACCCAGCCGGTTACTGGATAGTTAAAAACAAGGGAGAGCCCAGGGGCAGATGTGGGAAGGGGTGAGTGAGAGCCAGGCCACGGAGGGCTCAGAGGGGCAGCACAGTTTGGACAAAGCATGGCATAATCAGATTTTCATTTTAGATAGATCACTCTTGCAATGTGAAGGGGGCGAGATTGGCGGCCAGGAGCCTGGGCGGCAGATTAGTGAACTAAGACAAAAGCTAGACCCCTGGAGAGCAGACGATGGCTGCTCCCAGAGATGTCCACGCGGCCAATTAGACAGGACTTGTAGCTGAACGAATGCGAAAGAGACGAGCAGTCTGGGTAACTCCCAGGTTTCTAGTTTGATTAACTAGGTGGTTTGGAGGCTCTTAACCTAGGAGGACAGACACAGACAGTGGAGAGGATTTGAGGACAGACAGAGCTGCTGGAGGGGGAGGCGGCCCTGGGACAGAAGGGGTCTCAGCGCGACGACTCCACGTGTTGATCTCGAGCCGCCTGGGACTGAGCATATGGACCTGAGTAAGACGAGCTGGACCCTAGTCTGGTGCTAACATCTGTGAACCGTGTGTGAGTCTCTCAACCACTCGGAATTTGCGTCTTTATAAAACTACATAGCTAACCCACAGTTTGTTACCAGGAATAAATGAGAATGGGTGTAAAAGCAATCTTCAGCTCTGAAGTCTTCTTTAGATTGAAGAACTTCCCTCTCCATTTCTGTCTCTCTGTTCACCAGAACATTTCGTATTGTTTTTAGCCAGGCACCAAAACATAAAGAACTAGACAGTGCCTCTCCCTGGGGTTGATACAGTCCTTGAAACTTGGTTTTTCACTTGAAAAACATTTATTTACTCATCAAGTAAAAAAAATTTTGAGCCGTAGGAGAGGCTTGATTTTAAAAACAGACACACGAGTAACACACAATTGTTTTCTTTAAGGACTTCAAACTTCAGGACTCAGAACATAAAATCTAAAGAGATGGATTATGTGTTCAGCACCGTAATGGAGAACTGCGGCTGCGCGGAGTGGAGGGATTCACGCGCCGTCTCTGCCAAAGGGTGAGCTAATCTCCATACTAGTCCAATTCTGTATATGAGGGGCAAAGAGATTATCGTTACTATTTAAATGTTACTTTTTAAAATTTTTATTTTATTTAAATTCAATTAACATATAGTGCATTATTAGTTGCAGAGGCAGAGGTCTGTGATTTATCAGTTGCACATAACACCCAGAGCTCATAATTTGCAGTGGAACTAACTGGCCTCATGGCAGATCAACATACCCTAACAAAATGTTCAGTAGATTCAGACCTTGCTAAGCTCTTCTCTAAAGCCTTTTACATTTAGTATATAGAGATCATCAATCCAAATGATGTATTGCACACTAAAAATGTTCCTGATGGACACAATCCATCAACAGACAAATATGTATTAAATACATATTCTGTGCCAGGAATTCTATTAAGGGTGGGATGCACTCTTTAACAGTCTCCAATGTCCCCCAAAAGTTTACACTGACCCCTTCTGAATGGAGCTATACTTTTTGAGCTTTTGTTATAAAACTATTGGGGTACAATGTAGTATAGAAATTTTCAGTCTTACCAGACTGCTTCTGGGTTATTTCCCAAATGGAATTAAAATTTTGGTGTATTGTTGTTCTTAATGTAAAAGATATTTCGGGGCACCTGGGTGGCTCAGTCAGTTAAGCAGCTGCCTTTGGCTCAGGGTCCTGGGATCAAGCCCCGCATACGGCTCCCTGCTCAGCAGAGAGCCTGCTTCTCCCTCCCCCTCTGCCTGTCGCTCTGCCTACTTGTGCTCTCTAGCTCTCTGTCAAATAAATAAATAAAATCTTAAAAAAAAAAGATATTTCAAGGGGTGCTTGGGTGGCTCAGTCAGTTAAGCATCTGCCTTCGGCTCAGGTCACACTCCTGGGGTCCTGGGATCGAGCCCCATGTTGGGCTCCCTGCTCAGTGGGGAGTCTGCTTCTCCCTCTTCTTCTTTCAGCCCCCTGCTCATGTTCTCTCTTGCTATCTCTCTCTCAAAAAAATAAATAAAATCTTAAAAATAAGTAAAAGATACTTCAATTATTATTTTTTAAATCATACTTTTCTCTATCTTATAATGGAACATGAATTCCCAGATGACATCAAGGTCCAAGACAGGTCACCATCTTGAGGTGGGGAATGCCTTCCTCTTTAAACACATACCCACACATACACACACACACACACACACATACACACACAAACACAGATGAGGAATAGCACAAAGAGATATTCATTTCAACCCCTGCAAACCTTCATCTTCTCCATCCTTACAATCCATTATTTATAACTTCTGATAATATGTGATTTGTACATCTTTGGTGTGTAATAAATGTTCACTGTGGCTGGAATCTGGTCCAGTAAGCACCCACCTGGAGATGAAACTAAAGAAAAATAAATTAAACATACAAATCATCCTTGAGATCTGTATACAATTTGCTACTACATATAGTATCATTTTTACCATACTTTGGCACATGAGGAACACTTTTTGCACAATTTTTTTTTAAAGATTTTATTTATTTATTTGACAGAGATAGAGACAGCCAGCGAGAGAGGGAACACAAGCAGGGGGAGTGGGAGAGGAAGAAGCAGGCTCATAGTGGAGGAGCCTGATGTGGGGCTCGATCGCATAACGCCGGGATCACGCCCTGAGCCGAAGGCAGATGCTCAACCGCTGTGCCACTCAGGCGCCCCTACTTTTTGCACAATTTTAAATGACAAAAATCCCACAGGTAAATACTAATGTACAACATGAAAAAGCGCACAAGGGTGGCAAATATACTTTATGGAAAAAATGAAGGGACAGTAAGTATCCTCAAAAAGTTCATCTTAGATCAGGAAGGCAATTTTCCTCTATCGTGTGCATTTTCAGAACTCTGTTGAACTCCAGAAAAAATACAGCTTTTGGTAGAAAAATAGTAAGCAGAAAGAAAAAAATTCATAACTTCATCTTCCAGAGACCAACCAGACATACAAACACTAACACAGATGAATATTCACTTTTCTCCCCCAAGAGTGAGCACATCCTACTTTACTGTTTTATCACCTGCCTCTTCCACTTAAATATATCCTGAATATCTGTTCATACAACTTTACCTTTGTACCTTCATTTTTAACAGCTGCATAATTTTCCACCCTATGAACACACGATCATTTCCCCCCCAGCTTTTAAAGTCTAAAAAAGCTTTCTGACAGTGTTTTAAAATGTAAAGTTGAAACAGGCATTAAAATAACTCAGTCAATAAATCAGTTCAGCAAAGAGCCTTTAATATATCGTTTTTAATTTCAAAAACAAAATTCTATAAGGTGACATTAAATTTCATAATGCCTTTAGATTTGCAAGTTTTATAAAGTAGAGTTCAAATCCAAGTTCATTTGAAAGAGAAATAACTGCTTTCAGGTAATGCATTTATTTTAAGGGAGGAAAGGTCATTTCAAGTTTAAGACTGCCATCTAGTGCCTCCTTTCTTCCCGTTGGATGCGGGAGGCTTTCAGTTTAAGGATATTCTACGGTTAACTTTCTGGAGTGGTTAACTCAGGTTTTCAATAGCAGTAACCTTTTTCAGCCTATACGTCATTCTGTGGTACCAGCTGTGCCGATTAAGGAAATTGACTGTACTGTTCATCCGTCTTAGAGAAAAAGTGAGGCAGAGACTTGAAATTAAAAAGCAGTCATTTATCATCCTTTGCTGACCTATGAAATTAAATGTGACTCTCAAAACAAGACAAATTAACCCTTTGTGCTGATGTAATCCCTGGAACAGATGGATCAATAAGGGGACTCCACCAAGGTTCGTGTTTAAGACGAGCAGCGTGGCATTGGAAATCCCACTCTGGCTAGCACAGCCGAAAGGCTGTATCATCAGCTGAGCCGCACGGATTCTGAAATCAGAGTCCCGCAGAGACACCTGCTATAGACTAGATACTCACTGGGTGACCCAAGGCATTCCTTTGTGAATCAATGTAAAATCAATGTCCCAGCAAGATGTTAGGTGTCACTGAGCTAATGGACAAGTAAATTAACCAGGGAGGCACAGCCAAGGAGGCTTCAGCCTTATGAGCTCATTAGCCTTGGAATAGTTCCAAGACACCTGGGAGGTTATGTCCACCTACCTGAATTACCATGGAAGTTTCAATTGGACACAGTTCCCTTCCATGAGTCATAAATTATTTAACTTTTACTATGCACTGTTAAACAATTGTCATGTTCCACGATTAAGTGGTTGCCTTCCAAATGGGGTATGAAATGACTTTGTGATAAAATTCACAGGAGTCCTAACATATGAAAGAAGGTGTAGTACTTTTAGATAAAATTCCATCTGGCAGCTTAACTGATCGAGATATTTATTTGATTCCAACAAGTCACAGACATATGATTAGGCAGTTCTGAATGGCACTCCTATTTCTCTTCGAGAAGGCACCTAGTTTATGCATAAGAAAAATGAAAGTTTAAGAAAAGGGTTTTATCTTCAGTTCAGCAGATCTCCAAATCCAAATGTGCATCTAACAAATAAAAAATTCCATGTTCAGTAAGGTCCTGAAAATTATTATATAAACTTCAACATATATAGTCAAAAGAAAGAAAAAATATTTAGCTTTATTTTAAAGTAACTGTTTTATATATTTGGGAGATTATTTTCACAAACATTTACATGCTAGTAATAACAATACTTAGTTTAATTCAATATGCAGTAGTTTGTGTGAGTTTAATCTTGACCCCAAAGGTTGTTCTAGCAAACACAAAACCTTTAATTTCCTAATCTTTATCATGCAGATCCCCTCACACAACCTCTTAAATTCCATCTTCATCTGGCCATAAGGAAATGTAGAGAAAAATGTAGCCTATTTGACCCTGAAAGGAGGTAAACAATGAATCGCTAAATTTTCGCATGTGTTAATACTATAAAAGAAAAAACAAATACTTTGGGCTTTGGGGGCTTTTTCATATTATAGATTCAGTGTAAGTTTCAGAGTAAAAAAAAAAAAAACCTGCAAAAGAGATGTTATGAAGTGGTGTTCTAAGAAAAAAAATTACAGACTATTTCCTCCTCCAAGAGAATTTAAAAAGAAGCTAATAGAAAAAAAGAAAATGTCGCTGTAGCTTATGCTATATAGTTGATTAAAAACAAATCCCTGAAACCACCCTAGGGGAGGGTAAGCCAGCTCCCAGCATGGAAGCTTGTGTTTAAGGTACAAGAATATGTACACCAACCAGTCACTTGGGTGACCTGGGCCTTCGCGTTCTGATGTGACACAGAGTCTCACAGAAGTCACGCTCACCCGCAACTGAGCATTAGAGGGCTCATTTACTAATCGCCAAACATCTTTTCTCCCTATTTCAGGTATACCTGTGTGAGTGCGTTCCCCAGCCCAGATCACTTACGTAATAAAGGACAGAGATCATGGGGTCATATCTTTGGCTCCCTCAACCCCTTTCCTTTCTTCCACCACCCCCTTTCTTGTGATATATAGGAAATATGTCTATTATTATGTTTTTTTCAAGACGTATTAGTTGAACGAATGAATAAGAGATAAATTTTAAGTGTAAACAATTTGGGTAGATTTTACAGTACAATTAACTTTCAAAATATTTAAGCATTTGCAGATTAAAAAAAATTATTGGGGTTGGGGCGCCTGGGTGGCACAGTGGTTAAACGTCTGCCTTCGGCCCAGGGCGTGATCCCAGCGTTATGGGATCGAGCCCCACATCGGGCTCTTCTGCTATGAGCCTGCTTCTTCCTCTCCCACTCCCCCTGCTTGTGTTCCCTCTCTCGCTGGCTGTCTCTATCTCTGTTGAATAAATAAATAAAATCTTTAAAAAAAAATTATTGGGGCACCTGGTTGTGTAGTCAGTTGAGCGTCTGACTCTTGGTTTCAGCTCAGGTTGTGATCTCAGGGTCGTGGGTTCGAGCCCTGCGTTAGGCTCCACTCTCAGCGTGGAGTCTGCTTGAGTTTCTCTCTCCCTCTGCCCTCCCCCACACATTCACAAATAAATAAATCTTTCTCTCTCAAATAAATAAATCTTTTAAAAAATTATCTGTAAACCAGATGATCTTCATCTATACTTTGGAACATTTAGATACAGAAACACTGTTTATGGGCTTTTTTTCCTTTGAGAAATGTTAAACTATATCATTAACACTTGTTTTTCTAAGTTTTAAAAGTAACACAGCAAAAATTTTGGAAAAACTGAAAATGGGACAAAGAAAAAAAATCATACCCATTCCTACTCTGACCACTACTAACTTTTTGCAAATACAAAAAACGTACATAGAGTCAGTCAAGAGGATGCCTATGCAGGGCATCAAGCCCAGAGCACCCAAGTTCCACAGACCCAGGGAGAGGGTCCTCCAGGGAGTCGCGTGGGCAGTGGAGGATTGTTTCACCCTAAACAACGTTAGTGGTTTCTGATCACTAATCAGAAAGTACTTAGTTACATTGAGAAATATAACAGTTGAAAAAATGAGAATATTCTGTCGGGTAGTTGGCTTGAGAAATAAAAGTAATACTCAAGGGCTGCTCTATAATATTTGAGCAAAATGACTGAATTACTTTAATGGGTATTTTCATTAAACCAGGACCACCAAAGCATACGCATCAACCAAAAGACGAGGATAAGCCCATTCGAGACACCTCTCCACTGGGCTGTTTTAGAATCACACCCAAATGTTTCTCTTTATCGATTCTCTTTGGCCCACCTGCGATTCTGATTATACCATCGGTTCTTCTTACTCATGGCAGTTAAATTGTTGACTTCTACAAATAGGTGACTTAACAAACATTGCTCCCAAGACTAGGAAACCATTCAATCCTTAAAAAATAAGAAAGGCAAAGCAAAGGTAATGATCTTTAGAATTATCATGTGTCACAGGACATGATATGGAGATTCTCTAAGATAGCCTTCATTTGGGGTGCCTGGGGTGGCTCGGCTGGTTAAGCAACTGACTCTTGATTTCAGCTCATCATCTCAGGGTTGTGAAATCGAGTCCTGAAGACAGCTCCGTGCTTGCTGGGCATGGAGCCTGCTTGAGATTCTCTGTCTCCCTCTCCCTCTGTACCCCACTCTGCTCAAGCATGCATGTGTGCGCTCTCTCTCTCCCCCCATAAAAAATTAAGATAGCCTTCACTTTATTTATTTATTTTTAAGTAAGCTCCACACCCCCATGTGGAGCCCAACATGGGGCTTTAACTCATGACCGTGAAATCAAGACCTGAGCTGAGATCAAGAGTCAGACACTTAACCGACTGAGCCACCCAAGTGCTCCTAAGATAGCCTTCAAAGTGGTACTATTCTCTAAATTTCTACTGAGAAGGAAAATATATGATTAATTCTCTCTCAGCATTGGTATAGATGTGCTCAAGGAACTGGGACCCCCTCACCCAACACCACCACCTAGCTGGGGAGGAGACAGGGGCACTGGGAGTGTGCAGCTATGAATTGCCAGATAAAATATATGATGCCCACTTAAATCTGCATTTCAGATAAACCACCAATAATGGCTTTAGGGACATGCAATATTTGGGACACAGTTATACTAAAAATTATTAATCATTTATCTGAAATTCAAATTAACTGGGCATCTTATATGTTTTCTTAGTTTGATAAATCTGGCAGTCCTAGAATGAAACCTTTTCTACCTCCCTACTTTATAGGCTGGAGTTCCACATAATCTTGTGTTTGAGAAAAGGGTTCATCTATCAAAAAAAAAGTTTGAAAACCACTTTGCTAGAGGAATCTGGGCAACGCTCTGAACTCCACTGTCTGTGGGTTTCCCATCAATAAAGCGGAGTGCGTCTGGTTGTTGTGAAAATTAATTAAAGCTTGTAAAGCCCTTTGAAATTGGCATGTTCAGCTGCATATGCTACAAAATGTTTATCACACGCCAGACTGCCTGAAAACATACTGATTAACAATTAGATGGCAGAAATTCTAAAAGATGTTAAATCACAATTTTTATATCACCATATTGAAGAACCACATATTGAAACACAGTGGAACCTTCCAACCTAAGATGTGAGTTTATCTTTGAGAAACAAACATACACGATTGTTTTTAAAAGTAGAGTATATTGTGATGGATTTTTTTTTTCTTTAGCTGAATCACAGTGTTTAAAACAGGAGTTCAAGAAAACAATCAGGAAATGAAGAAAATAGTTCGTCTCCTATGAGTCTATTGTCCTTTCTGCTTGGTAAGGTTTTTTAAAGCTTAAAAAAAAGTTCTTATGAAAACAAAACAGAGATACCAATACAATAACACACATCTGGAGGCCACTTGGTGACATTCAGGGCTCCTTTCTCCCCCCAACCATTAGCTTTCACGGAAAACTCTTACAGTACTTAAAGCAAATGTCGTAAAAGTATAACACTCATTATATAATGTTGCCTAAACACTTGAGGCTGAAATGCAAACCTGGCAGTGAAAATGAAGAGTAAATAAATGTAGACTGTACCAACATAACAAGGAAAGGCATGGTGTAAATACTTGGTAGACTGGCAGGTAAATGCACCTTACTCAGAAGCTTCAAGTCAACCACAGGGGAGAAAGTTGTCAAATTCATCTCTTACTTCTGATTGAGATTCTCTAAAGGTGGCACTGAGTGCATGACCAGGAGTGTAATTAATCTTAGGGCCACGTATAAAGACATAATTCTCCGAGTTTCGTGGCTGTCTCATGTTTCCTGCCTTTGCCCCTACGTTTCCCTTGGCCCAGCATGAGTCATTCTCCAAATCAAATGGCATGGCCAGTCCTGTGCAGTCATGCACATCCAGGTCAGCCATCCTCCCTCTCTGGAGCCTTCCTTAATCTCTGCACAGGACCCGTGACTCCTGCCCTCGCCTCTCTGCTGCTGCTCCATCCCAGACATTTCGCTGTTCCTGCGTCTACCACCATGTTTCACAAGGAAGGGCTTCGATGCCTTCCTTCCCCACACAGCCGCGAGCTCTGCAAGACGAGAGCGGTTCCCGTGTGATGCATGTACTTCCACAGCCCGCGCGGTGCTCAGCTAACCACAGAGGTGCCCAGAGCTGGGCTGAAATGAAAACAGTGCCCCCACACTGAGATAAACATGGGGACGTTTAACGCGAAATGGTTAACGTGTATTTGTCCGTGCCATTTCTCTTTACTTTCAGAGAATAGGCGGGGGGGGGGGGGGGGGGGGGGGGGGCGGGGAAAGGCACAGAATATGCAAAAGAGCTACCATCACTTGGAAGCCAATATATGGTCAGGGAAAGAGACAGAAGAGGAAAAGTTCTGCGTATCTGCTTCAGGAGCGAGAACCACAGAGACCAGCGCGAACGACTCCCAAGACATCTCTGCAAAAGTGTGCCAACGGTAACCTGGAGGGCCAGCCTCCCAACCGAGGGCCTATGCGGATTTATTCCTGGCTCCCCCCTCGAAGAGGCTGCTGAGAAGGCCCACAAAGGTGTCATTAAGCAGTGGAATGCCTTCCTGCTGCTCTTTCACACACTCATTCCCGGCTGATCGCGTTTGATCTTAGAGTCATGGCTGAAGTGACCCAGATTCAAACTGGTGATTATTAATGTCACATTTATATAGATAGTCCTTCCTATTAGAACAGCCCTTCACAGTCACTTATGAACCTGCCAGGGGACGTGCCACGGCTCATTGCTACGTTCATCTGAACAATTCACGAACTCCATCTTCTTAGATATGATACAGATGCTACACTGCTTCCCAGTGGGCCATTTGTAACTTCGGGCTCAGCCTAATTAGAATGTGAATGAGATCCAAGGCCCTAAGAATTTGCTTAAAAGTTACCAAGTTAATTAATCACAATGCTATAAAAATGGAACACCCAGGCCAGTAGGTAAGGTGACATATGCCACCATGCAGTGTTTAAGAGTAACACAGAAAGAATTTCACCCACTTGCTGCATTTTTCACCAGCTTTTATTTGGGGAGTAGGGGAGAAAAGAGTATTAATATGGTTTCAAAAAATATTAGGAATGCAACTAAAATGGATGTTAGGCTTTTATTTTCCAGTAAACCCTCTCAAAACCTCCCTAAATTAATTCCAATTTGGTCAATGGACAGACACATGTTAAAAGAGTTATAATCATAATGTATTACATAAGTGAACATGCTTGAGTTTTATTTTATACATTTTCCACATTTCCCATGCATAAACACAGTGCTCACATTTCTAATTTTTAGTATGAACATAAGTATGCCATTGTTGTAACTATATTAGATTAATAATTTGCTCTTAACATTACTATATTTTTTAAGATCCTCATATTAAACTATAATATAACCTATTAAACCAGACTTTCCGTAAGAGGAAGTATATATTCTCTCAGGTCTTTAAAATATAGTTATTGTTGAATTTTGAACTGGCCACACGGAATCATGAATAAGGAAACCCTTTTTTAAAGTTTCACCTGGCTAATATGAATAATTTTGAATTGACTATTAAATAATTCTAGCCAGAAACTTAGGTAGGGATAATTAATGATAAAAAAAATATCAGCTCCAGGGGCGCCTGGGTGGCACAGCGGTTAAGCGTCTGCCTTCAGCTTAGGGCGTGATCCTGGAGTTATGGGATCGAGCCCCACATCAGGCTCCTCCGCTATGAGCCTGCTTCTTCCTCTCCCACTCCCCCTGCTTGTGTTCCCTCTCTCGCTGGCTGTCTCTATCTCTGTCGAATAAATAAATAATATCTTTAAAAAAAAATATCAGCTCCAATTTATTATCAATCCCCCTTAAAGTTACTGCCTCCAAATCCAGTATTTTAGAATTAGGAAATTTTGAGCCTAACAATTCATTAGGACCCTCCTTTTATAATTGAGGAAACCGAGGCACAGAGTGGATAAGAAGTCCATAAAATTAAGTGACTTATCCAAGATCACATGCAAATTAGTAGCAGGAGAGGCTATAAGTATCTAAAGGCATTTAATATAGAATGAACATATGGGTGTTTGGGTGGCTCAGTTGCTTAAGCGACTGACTCTTAATTTGGGCTCAGGTCATGATCTCAGGGTCTTGAGATCAAGCCCCCCCCCACTGGCCTCCATGCTGAGTGTGGAACCTGCTTCAGTCTCTCTCCTTTTTCTTTGCCCCTCCCCACCCCTGCACACACAGGCTCATGTTCTCTAGCTTAAAAAAAGGGAGAGAGAGAGAGAGAGAGAGAGAGAATATGAACAGCAATATTTACAAAACAATGAAACATCAGCAGTTTCATATAAGTCACAAGTGCTTGCTTATTTTCCTTCTTTCTTTTCTTTTTTTCTTTCTTTCTTTCTGAAAATTGAACTACAAACGTTCATTTATTTCGAAACTGCCAAACCAAAGCTTCTTAGGAAGGACAATCTTGAACTAACAAGCAGCTTCTTCAACAGTAAATTGGGAAAACCTTGGTTAAACCTTCACACAAAGATGAAGCAAAGGTAAATGAGATGAATTTGCAAGTGCTTTGTGTATGTTGGAGGTATTAGTCTTATTATTAGTAAAGACTCCCCCCAGTTAAAACATAATAATTTCTGGACAAATAAGTAGGTTCAGCTTCTTAATAGGAAAGTTGACCCGCTGCCCATTTAACCCTGGAACTTGAGACATTCAAATAATAATTTTAAGCAACTAGGTTTTCTAGTAAGCTAGTTGAAATCACTTAGAGGATTAGCTTTTCACCCCTGGAATTTAAGTCAGAGGACTTCTTGAGTGAAAGATGGCCCATTACCCTTGTTTTAACATACAAGGCAACACTGCAAGTTTGTCTGAAGATACTGCCTCTATTTCTGGAAAAGGTTATGGAGCAGCATGGATATATTATGAAGAAGGAAGTCACATAGCTTCCCTGCTGCATATATTCAGTCTTCTATTAATACGGAATCCGTCTGCTATTTGATTACATTTAATTGATCTCTTTATGGGGGAGGGGAGGAGAGGAGGGGTATCCTATCCCTCTTTTTCCTCACACTCTTATCATGTTCCTCTGGCTTTATTCAGATAAGGAAGGAAACAGCTCAGAAACTTTACTTTAGCTGCAAAAAGAAAACAAAACAAAAAACCCACACAGACTCAACCAACACACAGAAAAAACTTTGTTCTGAAAATTTTCGCTCAGACAAAAACAGAATGTTGGGTTCTATTTGTCTTTATTTTATATATAACATTAAAACAGCCTACAAAACAAAAACAAAAACAAAAAGGTCCACAAATGCCTATCCTGTAGAACAAGGGTGGCCATTTGCAAACTTTGTTATAAGAATGAGAATATAAGCATAAAGCTCTCTAACGTGCTCAGCCATACATACTATTAGATTGGGAAGGGAGTGTCTCAGTTTGAAGCACAGCTAGCTCCCTATATTTCTGTAGTCATTCTTTCTGCAGGGCTTTATTAGGCACCTTCTATGTGCCTCTAAGACTGAGGATAAAGCAGTAGACAGCATAGATTTCGGCATGGAACAGACGGCTATAATAAATACCTGTCTGATAGTGGTAAGTGCTATGGAGAAAAGTGAGGCAGGATGAGGGGGTTTCAGAAGTGCTGGGTGATGGCTGGGGCAGGCAAGAGTGCAGCTATTTTACATAGGGTGCTTAGGGAAGGCTTCCCTGATCTCAGATGACTTTTGAGCAGAGACCTGAAAGGATGCAAAGAGATGTGATCCCACCTGGCAAAACCTACACTTGTCCTTTTATATTAGCTTGTCAAGTCTAGTCAAACAAGATTAGCTGTGAAACGTCAGGGAAGCGAAACCTACAAATAATAAAGCTTTATACAATACTTTGAACCAGCTCTCAATTTATCTCCAATGATCCTTAAACCCCGTTTAGCTACAGCTTAATCTTTTTCCTGACTAAAATGCCTCACAGTATCTCTTCACTTAATGACTAAGAGAGCTTTCCAGTTACATTGTGCAAACAACCCAAGTAGATAATGCAGGTAGAAATTTCCACTCTGAGGTCCTGATTATTTGATTTGGCAATGGGAATACAGCAGGAAAAAATGAGCTGAGGTTAGCTGATTTCGCTACTGGTCATGCCTATACAGTGAAAGTTCAAAGGAAACTGGACAGTTATCCATGTTTTAGAATGGTGACTTTTTAAAGTAATTAAAAATAAAATAACAACTCCACCTCAGGAAGGGCAACATAGAACAACAAAAAAATCAAGTAAGCTAGGTAAGTATAAATTTCTTATTTTGTTTATGCTATATAGATATAGCCATAGTGATACTGACTGATTGAAGTTTTTTAAATTTACTCTATGTTCTACGGTAATGGTAATAATGGATAATGATAGGAAATAACCCAAATTTTCAAAGACTGAAGAAGAAAAAGAAACAAAATGGACAATAAACTCTTGTAATCAACTTCTATAAAACTGTGCAACCAAGAAATTTTTCAACGTTTGATAATAAAACTTTCAGATGCATCACAGTTATCTGAGAAAAACTGAGAGTGTGGTTACCATATTTTATTGAGACTCTCTGATTTATCTTATCTAGAACAAAATATATGTATACATTTTGGATATGAACCTCTGTATAGTGTGGATCTGGACAGTTTTAAAGCACTTCGTATGTTATGAAATATATGACATGGAATTATGTCTGTAAAAGAATCAAAATAACTGCTGGCCATAAAAAACAGTTATAATTAGCTAGCTGACTTCACTAAACAAAAAAAATGGGAATTGGCATTTCTGTTGTTGAAAAGGACAAAGGGATTAATCACACACACACTTCATTAAAAAATCTGTATTGATAAAAATCTATTTAAAATGTTTAACCTTTGTAACTGAAAATATTTAAAAATAAGACTTAAAATTGTAATGAAGTTGTAAATTTGTCAGATAAGCTCTGAAATCTTTATGGTGATAATGGTTGGGTTATATTTCTTAAACTGACCCATGTTAAGATGACCACAGAAACTGGACATTCATTCATTCATTCAACACATACAGGCACCAAAATGTAAGGCCACACAGGAAGAACTGTGTCTTTTATAAGATAAACTCTTTTTAAACAGAATGTTAATTACACTTTCAAATAATATTTTCCAACCTCCAAATACCTTTTCAGAAGAAGTACCTCTGAATTTATTTTTATTTTCCCCCTTATTGTTTACTTATTAAATTGTGTTTTGAATCTGGTATAGCTGACTCACAGTGTTACATTAGTTTCAGGTGTACGACTTAGTCATTCAACTTCTCTATATGTTATGCTATGCTCCCCGCAAGTGTAGCTATCATCGGTCACCATACAGTGCTATTATGGTGTCACTGATTATATTCCCTATGCTGTGCCTTTTATTCCTGTGACTTATTCATTCCAGAACTGAAAGTCGGTTATCTCCCACTCCCCTTCACCCATTTTTGCAATCGTCAGTTTGTTCTATTTATTGATCTGATTCTCCTTTTTGTTTGTTTATTCATTTGTTTAGATTCCATATATGAGTAAAATCATATGGTATTTATCTTTCTCAGTCTGATTTATTTCGCTTAGCATTAACGATATCCTCTAGGTCCAACCGTGTTGCCATAAATGGCACAATCTCATCCTTTTCTTTGGCTCAATAATATTCCATTATTTGTATTATACATTATATATACACACACACACACACCACATCTTCCTTATCCATTCATCTATCGTTGGGCACTTAGGCTGCTTCCATATCTTGGCTACTGTAAATAATGCTGCAGTAAACACAGGAGTGCACACATACATCTTTTTGAATTTATGTTTTCGTTTTCATTTCGTAAATAAATACCCAGTAGTGGAATTACTGGATCATATGGTATTTCTAGTTTTAATTTTTTTAGGACCCTCCTACTGTGTTCCACAGTGGCTATCTCAACTTATACTCCCACCAAGAGTGCACAAAAGTTCCTTTTGCTCCACATGCTCATCAACACTTATTTTTGTACTTCTGAATTTAAAGCAATGAAATCAGCTGTTAATTTGGACTCCTCCCCCCAAAAATCAATATACTATGGAGTATCCCCAAAGTCTGGAAACATAAGGAAGATAATGTATTTATTATGTTGTTTTCCAGATGCACAATTATATCCATTGTTTTAAATTTGGAAAGGTGTGTGAAAGGTTGACGAAAAGCATATTGAGCATACTATTTGAAAACATAGTACTACATTTTCAAGAAGGCTTCTGACTTCTTGGGCTCTCTATATTTATGGACCATCTACCGTGTGCCAGGCACTGTGTTAGGCACTGGGTACACAATGGTGAACAAACATGGTCCCTCCCTCACATTAATTGCCATCTACTTTCAAGAGTGGAACACAGACATTCCTGGAAGTAGGTTAGAATGATATCTATAAATTTTTGACAGCAACATTAGGAATAAACATAGAGGTGAAGGAAGGAGAGGGAAAGGAAAGAAGGAAGGAAAGTCATTCAGCCTCATAGGATTAGAAACGTGTAACATTTTAGAACCAGAAGGAAATCTTAGTGATCATCTAATTTAGTGGCCTTAACCACAGCTGTGCATCGAATTACCTAAGCAGCTTTGTCAGGCTACATGGGCAAGACCCCACCCAAAAGCCACTGCCTGAAAATCTCTGTTCATTTGTATTTTGAAAAATCTCCATAGGTGTTTAGGATTCAAACCTTTGGTTACTATATACTGATCTAACCTAATTCCCTCACTTAAATATGAGGAAATTGAGGCCCAGAGAGGTTGAGAAGCTGACCCGAAATCACACAGCTATCCTGCAGTGTAATTTTTCTGATTTTCAGAAAAAGACTGTAGAAAAACTGTTTTTTTCTGCACTACTATACCACATCACCACTGTCTACTCTTGAAGCTCTGCTCAAGAAGAAACAGGATAAACTGACCAATACTTGCTAAAAGTTACTGAACCAAAGTAAAAAGCCAGTGTCTATGGGCAACACAAACATATAATTAGCAAAAAACCCATCATACACCCTAGTAACCTCATTACTTCCTCCTTAAACAGCCAAGTCAAACTAGTTTAACACACTCTCAAATAAATATCATTGTTCCTATCAGCTTCTCATTTCAGCACTACAGTGAATCATAATTTTGGTTTTCATGGGTATGGAGGGGAGAAGAGAGTGATTTTTCTGGCTTATTCCTTAAAATTCAGAAGGTTAAAAAAAAAATTTTCTAATACCTCAATATGAAGAAAGCCTGGTCTGCTTTTAACACCTTTGGCAGTACTTAAGGACATGTTTTTGGCTATTAGCCTGGCAAGCTGTTTAAGCTTATAGAAGGCCCACAAAGGAAACTTACATGATTAAGTAAGTTAAACACAAACATCTTCTCTGTATATTTTATTCCCTCCCTTCACATTCACAAAAACATAAAAGGCTAAAACATTTTAGAACTAGGTGAGGGAAGCAAGTTATTTATCACTTCAGCTCCTTTCTCGAGGCTTGTGTAAATAAGAACCGAGGAACTCAATGAAATTATTCATCTGATCCTTGCAATGAACAAAGCTAAGCATCAGAAAGCAGTTCAAAATTCCTCTGAAGCATATGCATTTTCTTACAAGAAACATCTGTGATTCTCTAATGTACTTCAGACCTAACTTTATCTTTTTCTTAAAATTATGTAACATGCATATGCTTCAAGCACCAAACATACTTATTAATTACATAGTCACAGAAGAATTTAAAATGCCGTCTTTTTTGACCACATTACAGCAAGTATTTCAACACTGGAGCACTAAGCAGCCTTCTCACATAAAATCTAACAGTTCCCTAAATTGTTTGGAAGTGATGTTTTAAAACAAAACAAAATGCCACACTATCTAACTCTTTTTCAGATCCTAACTAAGGAACTTAGATTATTCAAGCATGTAAATAACATAGTTGGAAATATCAATTACAGTTAACAAGTCATGAGTGTCTTCAGAAGATTACCATATTATTTGCTGATCAGGGAGATAAAAGGAAAAAAAAAAGAAGTGCAAATGCTTTTAGTGAAACTGTAACATGGTTTAAAGCAGTTTACTATTTTCAGACTGAAAGAGTGGTGAGTATATGTTTGTGTGTGCGTGTGTGAGCGCGCCCAGAAGACAGCATTTTAACTGGGGCAGAGGAGCTGGCCAATATAGCACAGGGTTTTAATAGCCTTTCTATTTCAACCGTAGTTACTGTGGGTTTTGTCACTATGGCAATGGGCCTGGGTGGGGCATGTATCTGGCAGGCTGGGGTGCTCAGCTGGTGAAGCAACATAAACCTCATTTTACCCCAAGCTGAGCAAATTTTCTCTAAGAAGGTTTGCTCAATTGAAAGACAGATTGCAAGGATAAAGGAGAAGTCTAGGCATCAGTTGGTGGGCACTTCTTCCCCGTACGCTGCTATACTGAGGCTCCCCTCACACCTTCTCCTACACTGGATCAAAGGCCTCCACTATCATTCATTGGTGGTAGTACCTTGGATTTAGGCAGTAACCTAACCTCCAGGATCTCCATGATTCCTAGCAGTCTGGGTTAATTTCAGCTGTCTCTACAGGGGCTACGTGAAACATGGCATTTACAAATTTGGATTATACAGCACTATTTATTACACTATGGAAGATTTCCAAAAATGCCAGAAGAGATGCTGGCATTTATGCAAGTCAACTACTGTTCAACCCAAAGAAGCACTATATTCTATTGGATGTTTTTTGCCAGGATTGAAAGAGCCTATGTGAAAACACCTTAATTAGGACCATCTTAGCACCTCAGTTACTGGATACCCTCTAGCTCTAGGTGTTATGTTTCAAATGGGCCAACAAACCAGCCTGGAAACAGAACCCCCTAGTCCTGTAACCAATCCCTTCACTCCAAGTCCTGAGAGTGTATATTTTCTTATTTTCAGATTTAATAAGTCAAGTATATCTGGTAGCTATTAAAAGATTTAAACCACTACCGTTTTAAAAGGTTTCAGTGTTCAGAAATTTCAAGCCCACAGAGGGGTAGATCTGGAGGGTTTGGTGGCTGCAGAATGGTGGAATTATTTGCTGGTCTCCCCCCACCCCTTTAAAGAATATTCTTATTGATCTCTCTCTACTCTTTTAATGTGTTTTTAACCCATGATCATGGGCTCACAAAAGTAAAACAGAAGAATCTGAAGAAAAGACAGTGTACCAAATAGTCTCCAGTGACCTAAAAAGATAATTTTAACGACAGATTGCTAAAGAAGGAGGTGGGGTGGAAACTTGAAAACATCAGCTACTTACAATATGCAATCAGATAACCTCTCCCCCTCTTATTCTTTGGGGAAATCCAAACTACTGTACCATGTTTCTTTAAAATTCCCTTTAATGAACAGTTCAGTTATGCTTGCTCAAAGCCAAGGGCCATCCTAGAACACCGAGGCCAATATTGTATCATGTTAAGTGGTGCCTACTTTATATCAGACTTTTTTTTTTTAAAAGGCAACAAAAATGGGGGGGGGGTTATAAAAAAACTTCACAGGAAACCAAATAGCCTTTATTTAAATTAAAAGCAATCACAGCCTGATTCTTGGAACATGCTTCGAAATGCTTTCTGGCATGCAGCTGCTACATGACGCCAATATTGTGTGTAATTGGAAACATTTCAAACAGAATTGTTACCAAAGTCAAAGACCATAATTGCGAGCTGTGGGATCTGTGCCTCAGATAAAAGAAGGGCAGCTGAGTGAGAGCTCACTTCACTGAGGAGTCTACTTACAGGTCTGCATCTGACTGCAATATTTCTACTGTATTATTGACAAATCTTTCTTTCCAGAGACCCAATGAGAAGAGAAGGAAACAGAGAAGCATACACAGAGCAAAAGCTGGTGGGTGCTATAAATCAGCAATCGGGACAAAACTCTTAGGAGTGTATGACTTCAGTACTAGAACAACTGAAATAACACAGCCTTTTTTTTTTTTTTTCTTCCTGAAGTGCAATCCACTGGAAATGAAAGGCATCTCTCCCAAGAGTTTACCCCAAATCTACCAGTGAGGAAAAATGCAACTGCAGCCTAACTGGTCCGTAGGATCGGGGGGGGAGGGGGGTGTTAAGTACAGGTAAATGACAGCTGCTTGCTAGTTTACAGCTTTCAGTCTTAAAATGTTTACATTGGCATCTGCTTTGCTGACATTTTTATTTGTATTTTAAATTTAAAATCTCTTTTTAGAGGGAAATGAAGGTGGAAAAGCTCTAATCAGTTCAGGCTGGGCAATCATTCTTATTTCTAGAGAGGTCCCTGCAAAAGTGACCAAAATGCATTTAGAGTTTAGTCTAAACAAGCAAACAAAACAGAGACACAAGAAGAATTATTACATTTTCTTTGAGAGGTCGGATCCCTCCTAAGTAACTGGAAATAGTGCCAGTGGACCACTGGCTCAGGACTGGTTCTTGGAAAAATCATGTCATTCTGGCAAATAGGGTAGCGATCTGATTATTCTATCCTATCTCCGCGCCAGGAGCGTCATGACATCAGCGTGCTCCAACTCACAAAGCTTGTCTCTCCCCACCATCCCTCCTTCAGGAGAGAGGGCAAGGAGGGAAGGCCAGGCTTAAGTGGATCCCCCATGGGATTTGAGGCCAGACCTCTAGCAGTGCTCCAAAAGTGCCTTCGCCCACACACGTGCAGTTACCCTCCCGGACTTCAGTTCAGCACGGCCATGCAATGGGGTGCCCTCACTGGTTACTGGGGGAGCTGAGGTGGTACACTCGTGTGTATCTGAGATGGGGAAGTCCGGGGGTGGGGGGGAGTGCCCCTGTGGTTCCCTGGTGTCATCTCTGTCCCTGGCATTCTGTGCTGGGGTGCTGGCTCCGCAAGCTGCCTGAGGTTTCGAGGAACTGCCACAATGCAGGACTTGGCACCCAGATTATTGTACTTTCTTCTCCCAGTGCGTTTGCTTTCACACCAGCCTTCCAAAAAGATATTAGTGCACAATATGGAAATGCTTTATTCTGTGACCAGAAGAAAGAGCGGTAATAGTCCCTTAAAACACCAACCAACCAACCAAGAAGTGCAATTCATTCACTTCCCTAACTCCTCTTTATTAATAGGGAACGATTACATATGGATTTAAGCAAATCGAATATTCTCACACTCCTGAGAGTTAAACAATTGATATTATTTAACATAAAATGAGGAGGAAAAAAGAGAGCTATTTTTCCAAGAAGGAGGAGCCTATCCTGGTCCAGTGGTATCTTTAACATTTCTATGCACAGATGAGAATCACTTTGCCTTTTTAAGTTACTTCCCTTCTTTAAAAGGAAAAATTTCCTTTTATGAACTACTTTAACCAGGAAATTAACTGCAATCAACTAGAATACTGGTAATTATATTTTTTCCTGAAAATCATTTCCCCATAATATTGGGAAACACAAACTATAGATATAGGCCATTGAAAGATTTACTTAATTACTGGAAAATAATTTTTAAAGGTTCTTATTCCATTTCATGTGTATTATGAACAGTCACTCTTAATATTCAATTCTTGTGTTTTGCTTTCAAGTAATTATCAAAGTTTTTAGAAAAATTTCTTAAAATGTCACTTTTTAGGGGCGCCTGGGTGGCACAGCGGTTGGGCGTCTGCCTTCGGCTCAGGGCGTGATCCCGGCGTTATGGGATCGAGCCCCACATCAGGCTCCTCCGCTATGAGCCTGCTTCTTCCTCTCCCACTCCCCCTGCTTGTGTTCCCTCTCTCGCTGGCTGTCTCTATCTCTGTCGAGTGAATAAATAAAATCTTTAAAAAAAAAAAAAAAGAATTTTCAATTGTATAAAAAAAAGTCACTTTTTAAAAGATTTCAGCTTACTTTTTAAAATCCTTCATTAGAGAAATCAAATTTTAATCTTTTTTCATTTTCTTTTCTGTCTTCTCAGAGTCATCACAGGAGAGGATATTAGTAGCAACCATACTTTTATCCACATCTGACTCTAAATTTAATTGTTAGCTATTAACCCTATAAGGGTTTTTTTTCCCTTCCCAGATGATATTATATTTTATTTGCATGACCAAAGCTGACTCATTGCAGTCCCCTTTATTATAGAGACAAATGGTGGTTCCATGGAACTTGGTTATAAAAACATGATAAACTTTTTAAGTTTCATTGGTATTGCTAGCAGAACTGATTGAATCTGTCATTTTAGTGAAACATATAACTTTTGAGAAAACCTATAAACCGACAGGGTCAGTCAGTGATAAATCAACAGTAAGCACCACATTAAGGATGGAAAAATTAATTTCCCAAACCTATTTGCTCACATCAACATGGCTACCCTTTGTGTATCATCCAGTTTTAACCCCTTCCTTCCTCCCTCTTTCCCTCCTCTCCTCCCTCCCCTCCTTCCTCCCTATCTTCCCTCCCTCCCTCTTTTCCTTCCTTCTTTCCTTCCTTCCTTCCTTCCTTGGTTTATTCACAAGAATGAGTCATTATTGTTAGCCAAGATTTATTAAAACAGATTTTTGAGTTCATCAGCAAGTGTGCTAACTCTTAACTGTGGGTAATGTCCATTTATTTCTAGAACCTTTAGTTTTAATATGTGGAGCACATGCATTGTTAACCTTTAAATCCTTTGTATAAACATTTCTGGTAGGGCTTGTAAAATCTCTCCTTCTGTGTTTCCTGACTCGCCAGTTGATGGCATTTAGAAACCCTCTGGTACCAGCAGGTGCTGTATTTTGCTTTCTTCAGGCTCCAGCTGGGCTACAATGACAGATTCCTGTCCCAGGCCAAACCCAGCCACCTAGGCTAGGACCGCACTGGAGACAAACTGAACTGGGCCTCACCAGACAGCAAGATAAATGGCTGCTGTTTAAGTTTAAAATCCCTCGGTGGGAGTAAATATTGTTCCAGGGAAAAAGGCTTGACAAATATTGCGTCATCCTTCCAGAGCTGTCTTGATTAAAGCAGAATCTTTGGATTAAGTTGGTGCTCAATTCAAAATGTATCCATCTTACTGTCATGGGATTTCCCCCCTTCCTAGAGTCTGAAAACACATCTTGTTGAGGATAGTCAAACCAGACCGACGCCTCCCGAGGGGCCGCAGTCCACTCCTGACAATAGAAGGCGGCTGAACACTGACACTTCACTGAGGAGAATGGAGACAGCAAAGGCTTAGTGGGAAAAGGCCAGTTGTCACCTAAGTGACAGGCAACAGCTGAGCTCACACATCTGGAGCCGGACCAGGGCAAACACTCAGCAACCGTTGCTGGTCTACACCTTGGGCCTGTCTGAAGGGACAGAGAGAAGTTCCCTTTCCTCTGAAAGTATTTTAAAAAATATCTGATGCCGAACCACATCAATTACGTAACACCAGCTGCGGCAGGCACAGCCTTCTGAAGTACCGATTAAATGAGGAGGTACACACCACGGTAAGGCACGCTCAGATACAGTTTCGTTGAGCATAAACTGTCCTTCATAAAATCCATCCTCGAAATCACAGATACATGCCTGCTCTTTATAGCACAAATGCATCTCAGCTCCTCCGGAGAGGGACGGTCTTTACATGCTCCTTCCCTTCAGGCAGGTTCCCAGGGTGTGCTCTTCACCTTGTTCATGGCCCAGTTCTGCCTCCCATACTCTTTCTAAAATCAGCAACCAAATACGTTTGGGTTGTGATTCTGAATCCTCCTTAGGCAAGCCGGAACTCAGTGCGATGCCAGCCGTCCTCCCCCACCCCTACCTCATTCTTCAGCCTGCTGAAGACAATCTGTGGACAATTTTCCCAAAGTCCCAGAAATCATATGGCACTGCCGAGCGTCACTGGCGATGTCGTTTGTTTTTCTTAGAGGGCAATGAAAATTTAACAGCTTTCTGCGGCATCCTGAGTCCCGGTCCTGCTAATTATTAACATGCCCAGTTTCTCCAACTTTTTCTGCCTAAAGGGAGGAAGACGCTCCCATTCTTTTCCACATACGTGCTACATTCAGAAAACACCTTTGTCGGGGCGAGAGGGGGCGGGGGGGCTGATGCACCCCTGCCAAAAAGCAATCGGCCCTTTCCGCAGAGCGTTAGGAGAGAATCAGCACCCTCCCTCCGGACGCCAGTAGGTGACAGGCGATCCTAAGCGGCGGACACATGCCAACGCACCCTCGCCTCCCTGCGCCCCTCATCGCCCCAACTCTGGGGCCACCGAACGGGTTTCCACGCAGGAGAGAATCAAGGGAAGAGTTGGTAGTGATGCAGCAAACGGGAGCCATGCGGGCAGCCTATCTGAAGCCCTCTTGGTGCTGCAGCCCAGTATCCGCTTTCAGTGTCTACAGAGCCCAACAAACCGATTCTGCCCTTCTCCCTTGCTTTCTGCTCTGCCGGCCCAATCTGGGTGTCACAGGCCCCCGCAGTGACCCCTAGGTGCCCGGCCCTTCCCCTGCGGCTCTCGCCCCCCACTGCCGTGCCGCAGCCCCTCTGCAGAGCCGGCCGGAGCCGGGCTGCCACTCACCCCGCGCAAGGAAGAGAGAACTCAGCTGGACGGTCCTCCGCGCCGCGGCAGGTCTGCGGAGCTGCAGTCCGCGGCGTCAGGGGTGGGCGAGGGCGGGCAGCAAGCGAAGCATCGGGAACCCGGCAAGTCGCGGTGCCGGCCGCTGCGCCCCTCGGGGAAGTCAGCGCAGGCGGCGCGAGGCTGGCATGTTCGGGGCGCGCTGTCGGGCGGCGGCGGCCGCGGGAGGCGGCGCTCACAGCGGGCTGCAGGCGGAGTGCCGGCGGCGCGGAGCGAGGGGCGGGTTATCTGCGAGACGAAGTTCACCGAGGCGCAGCCCAGGTTCTCAAGTGCGGCTTGGTCGTCTCCTCTGCCCCGCCTCCGATTTTATGCTCCCTCCCCCCTTTTTTAACCAACAATCCTGATGGATTGAAAGACAGGAAGAGTGAAGGGGGGAAAAAGACAAACCCAATTTCCTCTGATCAAATGGTTTAGGCATTGCTTATTTGGGTCTCTTTTCACTTGGTGTGTGTGTGCTGGGGGGAGGGTAGTTAATTAAACTCTTAGATTCCTTCCGGCGCGCCTCGCCTCGCTGGGGACCCACTTGGACTCGATACTATCTCGTGTAATCCTACAGGGCGGGCGGCCTCCTCCGGGGAAGCAAGAAGCCGAAGATTGAGCGTCTAGTTCCTTCCCTTCCCCTCCTCGACGGTGCTAGCTCTCCAAGAAAACCTCAAAGTGTGGGGAGTGCGTGGGAGAACCTCAGCCCACCCTAATGTCCAAAGCCTGACCCAAGTTAGCATGGTTTACTTAAAGTCGTTTTCAGAGTCTTAATTTGATCGCGATGATCGTTTTTCATTGGGCAAAGAATCTCCAGGTTTTCTCTCTGCCCGATTCCCAGGGTTGGGCTCTCAGGCACGTTCTCCCAGGATGAACTGGGACTGCCTGTTTGGAAGTTCTGCCCTGACAGTTGGGTTGCCTTAGAACCTCTCGCCATTTCCAGTTCCAGATCAGTGGAGTCACACACCGTGTGGGTATGATTTCCTCCGAGGTTGCGGAGGGCAGACCCGACGGCAGCTGCTAACCCCAACTTGACAGGTGTCTCTGCAAAACAGGATCTTCCCTGATCTGTCGACCACTTTCACAACCCTCTAGGATATGTATCATCCTCCAGGAAGATGAGGGTGTGCGTGCGTGTGCGTGTGTGTGTTGGGGGTGTGTTGTAAGAACCATTTTTATTCCTTAAAAAAAATAATAAAAATCGCCAATCTCAGAATTTTTCAGAGCACTGAGTCTCCTCGATTTTCATTGGGAGTGAAGGAAGGGAATACTCGGCAAAAATAGAGTTGAAAAAGAGGAGGTAAGGAAATAACATCTAAAGGCAAAGCGAGGAGGAAACAGAACAAATCTAGGGAAATGTTTCACCTTGGCACCGTGCTCTTAATTCCAAGTCTGACTCACATCTCCTGCACTACAGAAACTCTCTCCCTTCTAGATACACAGGCTGAGTTTCTGCTTCTCTGAGCACAGATCACTCAGGAAACAAGGCTGTTGCTTTTGAAATAACTCCACTTGCTTTTGGTGTTTGTAACTGATGGGAATCTGCGGGGAAACAACTCAGGCTATCTTGCTCCTCAGCATTTTATTGGAGTTAGCCTTTTAAGTTGTGTCTGTTTATCTTGCCATGGCTACGAATGCTTCTATTAAGCTATAAACTTTTAGCATCTAACTACCCTCCAGAACTGCCCAAGAAGTTTGACAACGTGATTGATTTCACCCATGGAGGTAGTAAAATTAGTGCGTTTAAGGCGCAGAGTCCACTCTCTTTGTTAGAATCTGTGGGTGTCTGTCTGTCTATTGTCTCAGTCAAGACCTTCAAATGAAAGCAGTTCCCCAACAAACTGAATGACGCGGTGGAATAGAAGCCGAGGAGGCTGGAGCGGAAGATGGAGGGCATCACTTGCATGGCAGTGCCGTCATGAGAAAGTCCTCTTCAGGGGACCAGCAGGCATTTGTAGCAGGCAGAACTGGTGTGAAGAAGCTCTTGGAGAGGATATTTATAAAGCCTGCACTTGGATCTCCCTGATGATTGGGGAAAATGATACTTTCTTATGATAAGAAATGAATCTGTTATCAGAGGACTTACAACTCCGTGATGACGTCACAAAGGTTTTGTTTACTGAGCATCAGACATGTTGGGCATGGTAGGGCATACCGTCGTTCCCCTTGGAGGCTCATTTCCTCTCTGGACACTGTGCTGGGCAGCCTCTTTTGGCTCCAATGCAAATGTGAATTCTTGGTCTTCAACCAGGACTCTCACAACGTTACCTTGGTTGGTGCATGTGATGATTTGCGGTCAGAGAAGTCCGAATTCAAATCTCAGCCCCACTCCTTAAGGAATGTAGCCCAGGAAAATGCAGTTAATCTTGAGGTGATTCTTAGTTTCTTCATTTGCAAATGAGGAGAGTAATATCCACCTCAGAGAGAGGGGAGGATTGAATGCTGGGTGGGCAGAAAAGACTCAATACACAGAAAGTTTATATAGTGCCACAGCCACCATTCTCTACACCAGCCTCCATGAAAAATCCTGCAAGTTAGAAAAGAACCATTTTAACATTTAATCTAAAAAAGCATGTTTCATTGTGGACTATTGGGTTGCTTCTAGGTCTTTTATATTACTTTGCCTTTACAAACCAATATGGTACCCATACTTAAATAAGTTCACTATGTTTTAAAGCCTTGGTAACAAATGTATTAAAAAAAATAGTAGCTTTATGCACTGAATTGTGTCCTTCAGAGATCCATCTGTTGAAGTGGTCACCTCCTCCGACCTCAGTATGTAATCTTGTTTGGAGGTAGACTGTTTGTAGCTCTGACCTTAAAAAAGCAAGAACTGACAGTGTTGGCAGGCTCTGATTCTGAGGTCTGTTTGATTCCTAGGTTTTGCTTGGTTCCTATTCCCCGTGTTTGCCCACAATGGGGACTCCTTTCCCTGACCTGAAGACTCAGCTCCACACAGTGTTTCCAGGGCAAATCAGTTTTGACCCTTTAATGAGGGTCATAGGCTTAGCTGTAAGGCATGTTCCCCTACTAGAAATCCTCCAAAGTTTTCCCAGGGCTTTCTAGATTGAGCACACCCTCCTTGGATTAGCCTAAAAGGTCCCTCATATTTGTACTCTCTCTCTCTAGTTTATTTTCCTACCGGTCCCCACCCTTGTTTGCTCTAACCATATTAAACTATTTACTGTTCTTCGAAAGCATCAAGCTATTTTATGCCTTGTTCTTTGAACACACCTGAATGTTACCCACTGATAGCTGTCCTCTTTATTCGCTAATTCCTGCTTATCCTTTACATTCACTTTAAGCATCACCTTTTTGATGATCCATTAAGATGCATACTGTTGTTTTGTCTGCCTAACAACTATTTCTCCTTTGTAATGCCCCTGATTTTCTTTGGGAAGCCACTTTCCCCCATTATCAGTGCCCAGAGTTTCCTTGGAGACTTATCCCTGGACCACGTGACTCAGACCTGGAAAATTAGAGGTCTGGATCCTCCTGATCAAAAGATTGGTCCAGGGATGGGCATGTGACCCAGGTCAGATCCTGGGATTTTGGAGAAACTTTTAGGAATTTCACAGCAACAAATTCAACAAATATCTATTAAGCATTTATATACCAGTGACCTCTTTGCTGGAAATTCAACAGTAAACCAAACAAAGTCTCTATCCCTATGGATCTTCTTTGAGCCCCTGGATCAAACTCTGCTTGAAAACAAACTACCACTGAATGTTCAGATTAAATTGATATTTGTTATTGTCTTTTCAGCAAGTTTGGGGTTTAAGTGACTTGCAAATTAAAGCATATCACCATTTACATGCTACTTTTCTCTGTTCAACTTTCTACACTTTTATCATATCATTTGTTTATTTGATTAGTTATACCTGACCTTATTCCAAAAAGATCTAAGGCCACTTAAAATTGAACAGCAATAACATATAGCAAGTTAACTTGAAATTTTAATTTGAAAGTAAGTATGAAATGAGAAACAGAAAGGAGACAAATTCATAAAATTAATTCCATATAGAGTGGGACACAATTTAGCTTTTGGGTTTCTAGCAGCCAATATAACAGGGGTTACATGACTCTTACACAATTGAAAACATCTCTAAGATAAAATAATCCTTTCATGAGAAGCACAAGTATTGCTACATCAAAGAGCGCAAAGAAGTACCCCCCCAGGTCCTCATAAAGAAGGCTCTAGACAAATGTTGCCCAACACCTCCAACAACATCCTTGCAGAATACACAACAATGTGTTTCTTGGGGCTGTTTCTGAGAGCATCCTTCAATTCACTTTTCAGAAAATTCATTTTTCAGAAAGGAAAATTTAATTCACTTGACTTTGTGACAGGCATTTCACAGAGTGAAGGACAATTACAGCAAAGTTAGTAGTCCAGAGTGTTCTGGGAGTGCACAACAGGGGCAAGCCACAGAGTTGGAGGGGACAGAGGTAGGGTCAGGAAAGTCTTCCTGGGAGAAGAGGCATCTGAAAGGTGAACTAACCCAAGGAAAGGTGTGTGTGTGTATGTGTGTGTGTGTGTGTGCGGGCGTGCACTTGCATGTCCACACGTGTGCACATGCTTGTGTCCATGTTCAAGCAATTTAGGTAGAGAGAACATCGTGTGTAAAAGTGAGGGTATAAGGGCAAGTATGGTGAATCTGAGAAACTGAAAGATGTCCAGTCTGGCTGCAGTTTGGGGTACAAGGGGAGAGCAATGATGGAGGCTTGGATGGGCCTGGAGAGATGGGCAGAGGCTGGGTCATGAATAAGCTTTGGTGGGGGGAAGATGGTGGGTTCAGTTTTGGATGTCAAGGGAAAGTAACCTTCAAAACTGACTAAGAAGAAGCCAAAGATACAGGAAGGAGTTAGGTAGAAAGGGGGGTGAAAGAATTCAAAAGAAGAGGGCATTTCAGGAACACAGTAGTACCCATCCTCTTCTGCTAAATTCTGCTTAATTTTAGACTGCCAAGAACAAACTGTGTTCCATGGACCCTTCATAGTTCTACCAAACCCCTAAATTAGACGTTTGCTGGAGGCCCTTGGATGTACTGCAGGGTGGGCCCCAGGGACCTCTAGAAGGTTTCACAGTTGACAGTTGTTCTCTAAAGTGCTAATCTGCATATCCTCCAGGCAATCCTCCATAAATATGCACCAAGCTTTTGGGAGCTTGGCCAGTAGTGATCTTGAAATTATTATTCCTTGGTAATACTCGACCATTCTAGGTTGCTCATTTAAAAAGGAATTATGTGTTTTAACAGTGGACTGAGCCAAACTTGACCCAGGACATGTGCAAGAATTGAAGACCACTTCAAAAGTGATTGGGAAGAGAATGCAGGGTTAGGGGCCACTCCTTCATCGCAGCAATCCTTGCAACCTTTGATTTGTTGTCTTTTCTTCTTCTTCTATTTTTTTTTTCCTTTTTTTAGATAGAGAGAGTGAGGAGAGAGGGGCGGGGGGGGCGGGGAAGAGAGAATTCTCAGCAGGCTCCACACACAGTGCTGAGCCCGATGCAGGGCTCCATCCTACAACCCCCGAGATCATGATCTGAGCTGAAATTGAGTCAGATGCCCAACTGACTAGCCACCGAGGCACCCCTGTTGTCTCATCTACTAGTCTGCTCCTTGGGGACAGAGTCCTGCCTAATCCAATGTTGTAACTGCAGTGCATTGCACAGCAACTGGAACAGAATAGGGGCCATATACATGAAATGACAAGTGACTGTGGCCTCGATAGAGGGGGCGCAGGAAGGAGTGAGGTGAGGGCGGAGAGGGCTGGTCAGCACCTTCCTAAGGTGATCCAGCCCAAGGCTAGGGTGGTCCACAGTCTGAAGGAACTCAGGGACAGATATTTGGGCTGTAGAGAGAGCCATAGATGGGGAGGCAGTGGGCCCAGTGAATTGGCAATTAGGGTTTAGAGGCAGGGTTTAACCTCCCAGGAAGAGGGAGGTGGAGTTCAAGTGTGGACCAGAGTCCCAGTGGCCAAATTAGAAAGCAGGGTGAAATCCATCCGTAACTACACAGGGGTGGGGCACAGCTGCTTCTTAGCAGATACCCATAGCAGATACCCAACTTTGGGGAACAAGATTAATTGGACCTCCAGCACCGAAATGGAGAGGCTGGGACTGGAGAATAGCTTGGTGTTTGTGTATTTTGGTTCTCTGATTCTGTTTTTCTTATTTATATTTCAAACCAGACATTATCAATTTTACATACCTGTGAGTTTGAAAGAAAGAAAGAAGAAAAATAAATGTCCTTTTTGCTCACAGCTTTTAATCCTATTTTATTTCAAATCTTCTTTGTGCAATGTAGAGACACTCACACTAATTTATTGACGTTGACAGCTTATAGAACCTAAAGAGAGTGACATGATGGCTTCTAATGACCTTTCTGGAAATATCTTGAGTTAAATGGTGACTTATTTTCTCTTTTTTCATCTAAAAGGAACTTTGGAGCTTTTAGTTGAATCACTGAAGGAAGATTAAAAGCAATCCTCGGCTTCTCAAATTCTGGATTTTAGGCTTCAGACATATTCTCTCCTTTTTATAAAAAGTAGCAATTCCTGCTTCAGAATGTTGCCTATTCTCTTGGCAGTAGGCTTGAAGATTTCCTATAGATAGCACATGGCGTTCCATAAATATCTTCAAGAATGACCTGCAGTGTCTGAATTAGCTTTGCCCCTCCCTCATGCTTTGTCTGGAGCAGGAGTTCCCAGATGTCAGAGTTTAAATAATTCCTCAACTCCCACTCATGCCTGGCCAACCCAACCCCCAACTCCCACCCTGAGCCCAGAATTTGTGGGGCATCAAAATAAAACAAAACTCAAGCAAGCCTAAGGAAAAAAATGACATGCTCAATCGTGTGGTTATGGCCTATAAGTATACAAAAGGAACAACTTTCAAATAGAGATTGCTAAACTTATAGTCCACCTTCTTCTGGATCTTTAAGATGGGAAGGGGGAAATTGGGGAAAGGTGCCTGCGTGCCACTTCACAAGCAGAAAAAAACCAAAGGAAACTACTGCCTTGTGTTCACCCACTCTGAAAATCCAGATACGGAGTCACATGGTAGGAGACGCAACTTGGAGACGCATTCCTGATCCCCTTGGTAACTGGGTCCCAGGCTAGCACCCCGTACCTGGATGTGGTTTTGTGGTGAGTGAGAGCCACTCATGGGCCTAGAAGTTAGCCTTTCATGTTAGCGTGCTTACCTTGTGACTAGAGCACTCTCCCTTCTACATTACTGTCCTAAAGCATTAGCAGAATAATGTGTCACTCATGATGTGATTGAGTGAAATGTATAAAGGAAATTAGTTTACTAACTCCATTAGGTTAAAAGGCAAATGGGAGACTAAGCCAATAATCAAACGGTAATATTTTAATTTTCAGGGTTAGTTAACTGACAGGGAATTTCTCTTTTAATTTAGCTTTCTACATTGTGTAATAATGAAGTTTAAGGAAACTTACAGAGAAACAGAGGAAATTAGGGTGCCAAGCAAATCAACGCACTTAATCCTTTTTATAGAGTTTCAGAGTTACAACCCACTCTTGCTAAAAAGTACTATTTCAGCCACCAAAGCAGAATAATTCAATATGAGAAAAAGAAAAAAAGAAATGCTCCACAGAGAAAGGAACTGAAAAATGAAGTCAAAGAATCAGGAGTACATTTTCTCCAACTGAACAACTCAAGACGGTGAGATCCCAGCCCAGGCTTCAGAGTGGCACTTGAACTTCTGTATTTGTAAGTTGCATGAAATCTTGTCTAATCCGAAATCGGAGTTTGCCTGGAAGGCTATAGCTCTCTTGCTCTCTCGTTACATCGGTTGGAATAGGCAGGCGATCCGGTCAGGAGAGCCTACGAGAGATGTGAATATCATAGGATGTTTATGGCTTTGTTCATCGATTCACTGCAAGAATCAGGAAAGGTGTGTGGGTGCCAAATTTGAGGAGGAGAATGGAGAGGTGGCTCTGAAAACACAGCCAAGGAAAGGAAGTTCTGGTCCCAGTGATGGCAGGAATACACTGATACTCTTCTCTCCCCACAGTGGAGGGGGATGAGCCTGTCAGGGAAGCTCCCTACATGGGAGCAAAGTCGTTGGAGATGGCACTGAGTCACCTGACTTTTCCTAGTGCAAGTGCCCATCAGCGGACTTGGTGACTGGCGTTTGGCAAGTTGTTGCTATCGTTACTATTATTGACATTATTTTTATTAAGGTCTTGAGGGTTCATACTGGAGGACTGCGTTTTCTTTCCTTTTCCCTGTTTAAATTTGATGGTGAAATGGATTCAAAATGTACAACAGAAAACCACAGATGACTCATGATTTATGAGCATCAGAAGTCGGGGAAGCTAGCCTTATTATTGTCCGTGGTATTTCCAGGTTCGTGCTCTCCCGTGGCCTCTGTGAGTGAGGTTTGCTAACATATCAGCCGTGTGGTGTCAAAGTTTATATCGTCTCCCCCCCTCATCTGGCACTTGGCATGTCTGCTTTTATAATATTTGGCATGCTTTGTGTGTTTCAAAGTTCTGATTAGATTGTGGGTCCTTTGAGGGCAGGGGTCATTTCCAAGTTCGCTTTCTAGCCCTCGCAGACGCCTATGTGCGCGAGACTGCGCCTGCGCTTTCTACCTGCAGCAGTTGTTGGTCGATTACTCGTATTTATTAAGCATGTGGTTCCACATCCTCAATATACTCTGATGCAAAATCATAGTGTTTAGATCTAGCAAAGGCCATTAATCCAAACATCTCATTTTATGGTGCAAGAAACTGAGGAGAAGGGGGGGGCGGAAATGTACTCACCGTCACGTGACAGTGGGCCTTAGAACTCGGCTGTCGGACTTCCGCTTTTTCTTTTGTTCCCAGTTGGAGAAACTGGCGTCATTCAGTAAAGTGAGGAGGTGAGGGGCTGGCCGGTAAAATGAGTTAGAGACACAAATCACGGACTTGTAAGTACTGTTCTCAGTATACTGTTCTCAGTATAGTAACTATTATGTAAGTATAGTCTAAGACATTCTGCTCATACCAAAGGCTAATACAAATGCTTCCCTGCCTTTCTATGAGGTGAAGGGAATGTCCACTAAGAGAAGCTCCCGGCATGAGCTTAGAAGAGAACAAGGCAGCAAAGAGTGTATCTGCTTGCTTTCCTACCAAAGGCCCATGTTGTATGATTTTTCAGTTTCTTTTTAAGTACCTAATTCTGGGCCCACTAGCCATTGGGGAAACGTTCTATTCCTTGACGACGATCCAAAGGTGAACATACGGGATGGCTTTTTTCTGTTTGCATCCCCAAATGCTGGCTTCCCTTCCTCCCTCTCCTCCATTTTTTTCTTCTGAGAACATTTAATGATTACCTATTATATGCCGAGCACAATACCAGGTAGTCAATGGGGAGACAACTATGGAAGAGATGGTCGTCCTGCTTTGGAGCTCACGGTTTTATTAGGGAGACAGATATCCTAAATAGTCACCCAACAGTGAGGGAAATGCTGAAAGAGGCCACTGGAAAATGTTAGCGGGAGCAGGAGAGCAAAGGAAGGAGCCGTTAATGACACCTGTGAGGTGAGGCGAGTGTTGCCAAGGAAGTGACGTAAGTCTTTCCCCCCAGAGTTCCCGGGGAGGGGCGCTGTCGGTGGAAGAGCAACGCTCCTTGTGAGGGGGCCGTGTGCAGGCACCAGCAAACACGTGAGGAAATGGCATGTGTAAGAGCCCAGAAGTGGTTTGGCCTGGTAGAACATGGGCAGTCGTGTGGAGGAGAGCTGACAGTCGGCGGGAGAGCAGGAAATCTGACGGACACTGGGTGCTGCGCTAAGGGGTTCGTGTTTTAGCTTCCGGGATGGGGAGGAACGAGCCGCAGAGCAGAGACTGACGAATGCCCTTCTCCCCAAAGTAGCACAAGTTGTTGAATATAAATAGCACTGCAGAGGGAAAAAGTACAAATCCGGGCTCATTTCATTTTCCTATAAAGATGAAAATTAGTTCTTGGAGATAGCTTTCGCTTTTGCAATTATTAGGCTTTTCCAAGTGGTATACAACAGTACCTTTATAAAGCAAGTCATAGTTTTGGTTGATGTAAAATGTATTTTCTATGTTAATGAAAGGGCAAGGAAGGGACTGGGAATTATGGGACTGTGGGCTCTGGGTCCAGGCCCACTATTAACTGGGGACAGTACAAATCCTCTCCGGCCTGTCCTTCCCTTTCGTCTGGTCAGGGGATTGGAGTAGCAGATTTCCAAGGTATCTTTCAGCACTAGAATTGGAATGTGTGACTTTGTGTATGGGTGCGGGGTGTGTATGTATTTGTGTATTTATCTAGCCTAATTCCAATAAGAATTGCTAACTTTGAATTTTGCCAAATAAGGATAGTATAAAAATAAAGAAACAAAGCAAAACAATCTAGCAAATCCCACCAAAAACAGGGAAGGGAATAATAGAATAAAGAAGAGTCTTCTAAGCTGCCATTGTGCCAACTTACTGTAATTCTGTTAACTTTTTTGATAGATAATACATGCATAGGTTTCAAAATTCAAAAGGTAAAACATGTGCACAAAATGAAAGCAGCTTTCTTTCACCCCTTCTTCTAGCCACCCAGTCTTCTCTGCCAGGCGCTCTACTTTCTAGCTGCCAAGATAAAGTAGAAAATAAGACAATTTGCAAAGCCCTCAAGGATCAAGATTTATCACAAAAGAAAGGCTTTTTTTTTTTTTTTAAGGGAGGAGAATCTTAAGCTCTTAAAGAGATTTGTCAAAAGGATATCTACACAAAGGCTCTTGAGTAAAATAATGGACAATAAACTCAGTAACATCTATGGACAATGTTAAGGAGTTTCTCATTTCTGAGCTATTCATCTGTTTAAGAATTTAAGGAAATACTTAGCTGAATTTCTAAAATTCTATTCCATTAAAAAAAAAACAAAAACAAGAAGACTCTGGCCTAGAGTGTTTTAAGGGAAGCGGTCACCCTAAACCCCATTTATTTCTGCCCTCAGGGAATCTTGATTTAACTCCTGAATCTTGTTTAATTTTAAATAGGACTACAACCTGATTTGGTTCCAAGATAATTCAGCCCCCAAATGAAGCCCTGTATAACTGAATGGAGAACACTTTGGGATACAATTGTTTACTGTTATTCATTTATATGTGACATGCATCTGATAAGAGCAGAGTTTGGTTTGACATAATTACTAGTTAGCTGTTCTTCTAGACGGCAATAGGTCAACAGGTTCAACTGCTTTTATTTTATTTATTTATTTTTAATTTTTTTAATTATATTATGTTAGTCACCATACAGTACATCCCTGGTTTCTGATGTAAAGTTCGATGATTCATTAGTTGCGTATAACACCCAGTGCACCATGCAATACGTGCCCTCCTTACTACCCATCACCAGTCTATCCCATTCCCCCACCCCCCTCCCCTCTGAAGCCCTCAGTTTGTTTCTCATAGTCCATAGTCTCTCATGTTTCATTCCCCCTTCTGTTTACCCCCCCTTTCTTTATCCCTTTCTTCCCCTACCGATCTTCCTAGTTCTTATGTTCCATAGATGAGAGAAATCATATGTTCAACTGCTTTTAAAGGCCAGTCCTGGAATGCAGAAGTGGTGCCCTCTGATCAGCATAAAAAGGATCCTTATCTCCTGGTGGCCAAAGGAGGGTTGGATTTGGAGCTGGCACCAAGCAGTCCCAGGTACAAGTTGAAATCAGAGGAGCTTTTGGTTGACTCTGGTACGTGTCCCTGAGAGTGATGCTATAGTTGTCAGAAGGAGAATCCCTCCAGCTCTGATTCTCAGGCTGGTGGGAAAATAAGCACCGTAAAGGAGTATTAAAAGCCTTGGATCAATGCACATCATGCAATCTGGCCATAAATCATTGCCTGTAGAATGAAGGACTGACATCAGATCAATAATTGCCAGAAAAATTAAATTTTTCATTAAGTGAAACAGAAAGCAACGGTTGAGCAGTTAAACCTAACCCCAGCCTGCTTTCCAGGGGGGATCATAGACTGTGAGACCCAGGTTTGTGGAGGACAAGGCTGTTGGCATGGAGTTCCGAAGAAATGAGAGAAGAAAAACGGACTCTATCTCATGCTGGCTTTTAATGGTTGAATGGAGTGACAGATTTTTACAAAAATCGGGACCTGTTAATTACAGTAGGGATGAAAGAGCCCCTGGGACAGATCTTTCTTAGGGCCCTGCTTCTCTGGCTGAAGACGTTATCTTAGGGAGTGTTCTGGATCTGCAAAACAAGAGCTCTTATTCCAAAGCCTCACCAGCAGAGCCGGGCACTGGCCGGGATCTGTAATTCACAGTTCCTCCCACTGCCGGGAGCAACAAAGCCCCAGCCACAAGGAACAGCCTAAGGGACAGGCCTCCCACTGTCAGCCATGATTCCAGGCTCCCCTCCGTGCAGGCTCCTCCTGCCCTTCCTCTCCTCCTCCCCCACTACATGCAAACCCCCGGCAGCTTTCTCAGAACTACACTAAAACTACTTTCTTGCTTATCTGCCCTGTCTTTTCTTGGCTCTCTAGCAGTTCCTTCCCACACACAGGGCAGGAAAAAGAGGGTGGGATTCTCCACCGGAAAGCTCTGTTTCCACGTTTAATTGATCTCCAGTTCACAGTGGCATTGGCTCCTGATCCCAGCCTGGCCTCCACGTGTCTTTCAGCCAAATAGTTAATGAACTGTAAACAAATAAACAGCCGTTCACAGGGGTCCATATAGTAAAAAGCCCTGAGGTGAATCTTTTGTAAAGCAAAGCATCTTTTTCTGTGTGAGGCAGAAATGCTTCCTCTAATTTATCTGTTTTATAGGTTAGTGTGCTACAGGGCTCTCTAAGCATAAAGGGATCATTTGTAGTTGCAGTCAGAAGAATGCTGATGAGATCTCCAGTTAAATTCAGATAAAATGAGGTCTGATTTCCTCACCGTCCTAGGGTGGCCGTTAAATTAACATGCCTAATTCCAACAACCCACTCTTTAGCTCAGTTCCACATTAAAGATCAGCGTTGTAATTGTTTGACGTGGCAAGGAACCAGATGCTCCTCCTCTCCATCAGAGGAACACACGTTCCGACCGCCCTTCCCGTTGCCTCCGAGAGCCGAGAGCCGGATAAGGTCCTTTGTGGGGAAAGCAATGAACTTGGAGAGGGTCTTTTGAGACGAGGGGTCCTATTGCAGCCAAACTGGGAGGCAGTACAAATGCCACCGTAGTCTCTGTTTGTCCACCCCTGGTCTCTAAACTTCCGAGAATGCAATGTATGGTTGGAATGTTTTATCTTTGTTAGGAGAAGTATTATTCCACAAGGAAAAATATTATATGAATAAACAAAGATGAATAGACCATTCTAAAAGGAGTAGTGTTTTGATAACTTCCATTCTATTGTTTCTTTTGTACCGAAAGAACGTGCTCATTATAAAAAATTTGAAAGATATAGAAAAGTACAAAGAAAATGTATTTTCTGTGGGTGCCTGGGTGGTTCAGTTGGTTAAGCGTCTGCCTTGGGCTCCGGTCATGATTCCAGGCTCCCTGCTCAGTGGGATCGGCTTCTCCCTCTTCCCTCTGCCCCTCCTTCTGCTTGTGTGCGTTCTCTCTCTCTCTCTCTGTCAAATAAATATATAAAATCTTAAAAAAAATGTATTTTCTGGCCTTTTTTCCTGGGCATACATATATTACAAAAATTGATCACACTGGACAAGTGAAACTTGCTTTTCAGTTAATATATAATGAACATTTCTTCCTGCTATTTAATCTTCTTTTACAACCATTTTTATGGCTATATGATACATTTATTGGACATTAACATTAAACCTTCTTTAATGTTCTTTAGTAGTGATGAGCATTCTTCAGCTAATTCTTTATTCTCATACATTATTTTCTTAGTATAAAATTTGTAAAAGGATTTCTGTTTTCTAAAACTGTCCAAAGTGAAGGGAAAAAGACTAACTGAGCCCTGACTGTTTGCTAGGCATGAATACCGGGGGCAGCATAACATAATATTTAAAGAGCATGGGATCTGCAGTCAGACTGCCCTCATTTAAACCTCAGTACTAATTTATGTTCTCTGTTTCCCCTCCTGTGAAATGGGGATAATAATGGTAACTACATTCTGGGGTTGCTGGGTGATATAAATGAGTTAATATAGCAACAGATCTGACCATGCTTGTATTTTCATCTTTTGGTTCCATCAGTGGCTCAGGCTAGAGGGTATTATTATCTCCAGATTGCAGCGGAGGAAGCAGATGCCCAGAAATGAGAGGCAACTGGCCCAAAGTGACCAAAGCCCAGCTTCTGTGCACCTAGCTCCAAAACGCATTCTTTCCCCTTTTATACTGTAGTTATTAATTTAATCCATGTGGAGACCCAAATGAACATCTAGCTCCAAGGGTACAATGTTTTAGTCTCATTTCAGCTCTTTGCTGAAGTATTGCTTCCCTGGAGAGGGGCTTCTGCTTAGTACATCACTCTGGGTTTCCTTCCTGGCACTTGGCCACTTCCTTCATTACCTTTTTAAACTTAATTCCTATCTATTGTCTGTCTGTCTCCCTAGAATGCATGTTCTTTGAGGGACAGCTAGGTCTTTTCAAGGATTTAGCACCAAGTCTGGCACTTCAGATACTTCTGTTGAATAAATAAATCTTACCATTCCGTTATGTACATAGCCTAAATTACTGGATTATTGCCAAATTATCTCCTATTGCTTATGCAATAAAGATTAGCTCTACATATCAGCTCACCTAGATAATGGCCAACTTTTCCTTTCACGTTTTACTAAAAGCACCCTTGATTTTTAGGTTAAAAAAGTCACCACACAATGAACACATTGGTGATATTTTAAGCTGCATAGGTATATACGACTCATTATTGCCAGTGGTTAAATATAGTCTCTGCTCTTACAGAGATAATTTTGAGAAATCTCCAAATAAGCAAAAGGCTCAAATATGAATACATTCCTAGAAAAACCAATTTCTTAAAGCCCAGAGTTTTACTTGCCCAGTACAGGCTGTGTAGATAGGCATAGCCTCCTTGACCGAGTTGGCTTACTGGTCCATCTAAACAACTGGATAATTCCGTAGAAAAGAATAAGCAAAACCATGCTTCAGTCTTTTTGCTTTGCCTAATTTGCTATGTTGCCTTTTCTTCCTCTATCTCTTTAAGAATTCCCATTTGTCCTTCAAGTCCCCATGTGAATATCTATTCTGTTTAAAGTTTTATTTCCCTTTTGCCCTAGGCAGGATTTGGCTCTCTGTTCATTGTGCTTCCATGATACTTTGTGTGTAAGTATGATTATGGCTCTGAGGACCTTATCGCGCAGTTATTTTTTTAATCTATGTTCTCATTTGGACTGAGATTCTTCGGGGCAGCAATCAGAGCCTTGCCTTTCCATCGCCTAGATCATTACATAGCATATGTAGTTTCTGCTGCATGAATGCATGAACTATTTGTGTGAGTATGTGCACTTAAATTCTGTTAGGTGAGCAACAAGGAGCCAAAGGAGATTTTTAGTTATTTTTATTTTTTTCTCCAGCTTTATTGAGATATAATTGACATATAACACTGTGTAAGGTTAAGGTGTATAACCCATTGATTTGATACACTTGTACATTGCAAAATGATTATCACCATCATCCAAGGATGATTTTTAATTAAGAGATTAGCAGGATCCAGTTTATGGTTTAGGATTACTTGTCTGACTGTACTTTATTTTAGTCCCACAATCAGGCTCCTAGACATATGCTTAATTGCTAAAATTTACTCTAGCTCATACATTTCATTTGTGAATGAAATTTTGTTTCATCTCTTGGTGCTTCTGCAACCTGGCCCTTTCTCTCCTTATCTGCTCCATTTTCCTAATATGTTGGGTGATGATTTTTCTTGATATTTGGTACTTTCATGATCAGAAAATGTCATTTTTTCCTACTTTTGTCTATGGAGGGTGGGTGGAAAATATGTCCCACATTGCTCAGTAGGGTTAGGAGTATGAGGCAGGATTGCAAGTTTCAAGGGGATTCCAGTTAGGAATATTGCACATTGTTTCTATCACTGTTTTTTCTCCACCCACTGAAAGCCCTGTAACATTGTCTATGTCTTTCTCACTCATTGTCACATCCCCAGCATCTAGTACAGTGGCTGGGACATAGTAGACACAATTTAAAAAAAAAGGTATTAGATAAATAAGTGAAAGACACACTGATGGAAGAACTAACGTTTCTCAGATAGAGAGCCCATTTGGATTTTGGTCACACTGCTATCCCCCAGAGAGGGAAGATGACAGAAGCTAAGATCTTGTAGGTATTAACAAGGCTCTACAGCTGATACTCCCTTCAGAGATAGAGTGTTTCTATGATTCTAGGGTCTTTGGAAAACTCTTGAGCAAAAGTCAGGTAAGCCCATTAAGTTCATCTTCCTTTGCTGGGAGTTCACAAACTCTAAAGCATGTTTTCATGACCAAGTTGACTAGTAATGTCACCAGTAGACTTTTGCTTTGGAACGGAAAGTAGGCAACATCATTCCTTCATTTTAAATGGGCTCATGCTTGCCCTGTCTCTGCTGAGTCTGCTTTCTTCCTCTCCCATTCTCTTAAATAACACTTCTTGTTACAACTGAAGCTTCTAAGAGGGGAGAAGAGAAGCACAGAAGGAAGGTTCTTCTGCTCCTGCCATCCTTCTCATGGGGAATGAGTGTCTGCTGGCACAGAGAAGGTGACACCGCTGCATCCCTGAGTCCTGGGCGGCGCCGCAGGTCACGTGGATGGGGCAGACCTGCCCAAAGCTAAGCTCTCTGCACTGTGTGCTGGAGGCTGGCTTCTTGTTCAATTGCTCTAATTTTAGACGCTAGCCTTCTGGGACAGAACTATGTTTACTAGACATTAAGCATACATTTTTAGACCGCATGTTGGTTCCCAGAGACATTCTGAGGCCGCTCGTAACTTAAAAAAAGTCCTACCCACAAGGCCCTATCCTTTTACGCAACTGGGTTCAGGCCATTGTGTTTCAGCCTGAAATGATCTCTTAGGTAATGTTAATACAAGGCGACAGCCTTGTCGTGCCGTCCTTCACCTTTGCAAAGACACTTCATTTTCTCAACATCTCGTTTATATTTAGGAGAGTCCGTTGCTGTGGTGATATGTAACAGACACGCAGGAACTTACAACACCCAGGGCGCTGGATTCTGGCTCTGGGAGATGTAAAATGTCTTTACCGAGAGCCTGGTGTCCAACCATGGCTGCTTTAGGCTGATGGGACCACAGCCAAAGAAGCAGACTGAGGCGAAACCGCTGCTGCTGATGATACAGACTCCTGACAGCCTGAGGGAGAAGTTCCCGTCCTTCGGTCTCCAGGGCACCACTCTGTCTTACTCAGAGGTTTTCTTTACAAGCTGCCCTGTACTCCCACCCTCCTCTTCGCTGACCCTAACTCACACCAGGTTTAAAACAAAACTCTCAGAGTTGAACAGGCCTGACTCTACATCAACTGTAATTCAGATCATTCTCTTGGGGATTTTTGAGAAGAGATGAGAAGTGTTTCCTCAAGGGTCACCCAAGTTACACATTGAATCTGTTGTCTTGGGGTTTCATGTGGTTTACACCTCTGGACATCCTGTCTGTCACAAATCTATTTTTCTCACGGCTAAAATGCCACTTTCTCTTTCCTGTCACTCCACCCCCATTTCCTGGTTAGTATGCCTGGTCCAGTCACCAGCTGGTGACTATCTCGTGTCTGCCCAGCATGTCACCACTCAGTCACTCCTTTGGAATGGGGGGCTCTCTGAAGCTCGAGGACCATGTGACCCTGCCCTTCTTGGCCACCACCCATCAGGTCAAGGGTGTGCAGTGGGCCAATTTGAACCCTTTCTGTGGGATTCCAAGGAAGAATCAGAAACTGGAAATTTAATATTTGAACTAGGGAGTGTCCATTTTATATTCAGCCAGTGGACAAAGTAGCACCATGTTAAGATGACACAGAAGAGGAAAGTGGACAAATTCTTGACCCCTTTTTCATTCCTGTTCAGTCTTCCTTATGCCTGGCCACATTCCTATCCTTGGGCTGTGTGAGTCGCCTCTGTACCTTCCTGATAAATCTCTCACTGCTGCTTCTTTCTCTTCCTCTCCTCCTCCTCCTCCTCCTTCTTCTTCTTTTTTTTTTTTTTTTGCCAGAGCAAGTGTGAAGCTTTCTTCTGTTGCTTCTAATCAGAAGAATCTCAATGATTCCACATTTCCTGAGCTGGTATTCAGTTGGCATTGCCACTATCCAAGGAGCAGATAAAGACAGAAGAAGGAAGAAACATGTCAACAAGTAGTTCATCATCAAGGTGGCAAATGGGGGGCTTTCATCTCTTTTTCATTCATACTCACCGACTTTCTCCTCGAGGGGAACTCTGTGGTATGTGTGAGAGTTTGGAGATCAGAGCCCATGACAACAAATAGCAAAGAGCATGATGGAGCTACAATCAGGAGAGAAATAAGATTTCGAAAGACAGAGTCCAAGTTTGAAATTTCATATATGTGGAATGTGTGCCCAACAGAAAGATCCCGGTTCTCCTGGGCAGATCAAATGTTAAATCTTGGATCCCTCCGCAGGACACATACCGTTGGTAGGAGCCAGGAATGATTTGTTTTTGCAGGACAAGTTAGGATGTTTTAAAATTTGCATACTGTTATTTTATTTGCATAGTGGGGGAACTAAAAGGGGCTTGAAAGTCTTTTGATAATCAGCACTCCCTTTTTCCCACTTTTGACATAGATAATTCACATTCCAATTATGATGTGAATTCAAATACGATTGTTATTCAAACATAAATGGTCTTGTATTTTCATTACTAGAAAATAACTTTCTACTTGATAGAGCCAAGTTATGGAAAAGTTAGCATTGTCTGTTTTTCATAAAGCACATTCTTTCTCCGCTTTGTGCCAAAATTCTGTCTCAGTTGAAGATGAAGTGGAAAAATCTTCATTGTGGTTGATGTATAGCTTTTTATGAGGAGGAATATATTATGATTCTAACTCTATCCTTTGACCTTCTGTTCTGATTGAAGGTTACATGAGTAGAATGTTTAAAAATCAGACAGAGTATGTAGAATATGGATATAAAGAATAAATGTTAGATAATTTTTTATTTTGACATTAAAATATTTTTTAGAAAATAACAAGGAAATTAAAGGAAAATCTTAGGATAGTTTTTACTTTCACTGAGGAAGATCAAGGCACAGAAATGTAATTCACAGATTACACCAGGCAGGGTGCAAATTTCCTCCCCTACTAACTCCATTAAAAATGTTATCTCCTAGAAGTGTCTCTTGGTGAAACTTAATTTCGCATCTTGAATTTAAGTATTATGTACACAAGACTGGGATACAGGTGTTTCTATCACGAATCCAGGCTGTTCTACTTTATGTTCCAATGTTAACTAGATGGGTTTGAGTAGATCATCTTCTGTTTTTTATCTTCCTTCCCAACCTGAAATGAGCAAATGTTTCATGGATTTTTCCTTCTCGCTTTGGTTTCCCCTTGTTACACGTTTTGCCAGATGGCTGAGTTTCATTTAGAGAAGAATTTTCCATAATAACATATCACTTGGGCCCCCCCGCCATGCAGGAACCATGGAATGGAGTAAAGTGGCAAATGAGTCAGGCTTGGCAGAGCCTGGAGGAAGAGGAGGGGGAAGGGGAGGAGGGAGGGTAAGGGGGAAGAGAAGGAGGAGGAGGAGGAGGAAGGGAAGGAGGAAGAAAGATACACCAAAAGAGGGGAGACTCGGATGCCAAAGACCTGAAGGAAAAGCCTATTATAGCAAGAGCTGAGTGGGGGGTGTGTGTGTGAGACAGAGACAAAGGAGACAGAGACAGAGAGAGACAGAGGGAGAGAAGGAACCACAGGCACATGCTCAGGAAAGACTGTGTGTGGAAGTATTTTGGAGTGTGTAGCTAGAGGGCATTCTGATGTGGAACATGTGCGGCAGCACATTGTTTGCAGGAGGGGAGGACTAGGGGAGAAAGGAACATTGCTGAGCTGCAGGAAGAGAGGAGGCAAAGAACCTGGGTGTGCAAGGGAAAGCTTGGTAAGGGAAAGAGTATTAAGAAGGTAGAAGAAATTCACGTCGTGCCATTAGCTGATGTGACAAATTTTAGTTATTCTGATAAAAAAAAAAATTTTTACCCAGAGCCTGGATTTGTAATTTTCAAAAAAATTCCATGCCTCTTGGTATCTGCAGGCAGAGTAACCACTACATGAAATCTAAACAGGGGGCTTGCTTCTGGAACGAGAAACTTTACTCTGTCTGGTATCAAAACAGGTAATTTGCAAACCGGTATTCATTTAAGTTGAGTTCGTGAAAACTAACTTTTGTACTTAGTGACTTTCAGCGAATTAGATAACCTCTTCGGGCTTCAGTTTCCTCAATTAAAAAAATAAAGCTGTTGGTCTAGATAAGTGTTTTACAAATAGTTCTCTACAATTCTTTCTAGAACGTGCCTCCCCCTCACTTGCAGATTTCAAGCAGAGCTGTTAGGGTTTTTTTCTAATTATATCTTAGTCTTTGAAGAATGTATTCTGATTAAAAGAAAAACAAATTGGGATTTATTAGATTGGACTCTAAGTTCCCTTCTAGCTCTGTTAGCCTAAATATGTATGGATTGGGGTTGACGTGAAGCCATCTGATGCGTTCAGTCAGCCAACAAACATTACTACGCACCTACTCTGCAGCAGGCAGAGTTTTAGACATTGAAAAGAAAGCAGGAGAGGACACCAAGCCCTTATGCTCCAAGAGCTTACACTCTAGTTGGAGGACAGATGATAAGCAAAGTGATTACAGCTGGCACTTGGTGTATTAACACAGAGAAGGGCATAGAGAGCAATGGGGGTCATCCTAGGAGTGACATTTGAAGAGTCACCTGAACGAAAAGGGAGGAAGGTGAGGGAAAAGATCTGGGAAAGAACATTGTAGCTGGAGAGAACATCGAGTAAAGGACCTTGGCAGATACAAACCTGCAAATGTACCTTCCCCGTATGAACTGATCTAGGTGACCAGACTCCACATTCCCGCAAGGAAGGAAACACTTGGTTTTGCAGATGAAAGGCACTGGGGTGTCTCCTGCTTTCCGTAGTGCCTTGTCTTCCCGGTTCCCCCTTGCCCTACTGGGGATGGGGGCAGGGCTCCTCCCACCTCACCTGCACTGCATGGTGCTTGCTGGCCACAGCCTGAGCATCCAGTCCTCATGAAGTACGTTGTCCTGCCCTGTACCACTGCATCAGCCTCTGTCCTTGCTTCCTGTGCTGGGGTCAATGCAATGTGCCCTGATACTGCTTTTTCCTTCTGCACTTTAATCTGCTCACCACTGCTGATGACCCCTGGCCTCACCACTGCCCCTCATCTCCAAGACTGCACACCCAGCAGCCTTGGACTCTCTGTTCAGGCCCCAGACCTCTTGGGTCCTCTCAGCACTGCCATGGCAGGGAGCCCTTGGGGGCTTCTCTTGTTCCATGCTGGCATGGGGCAAGAGAAGTGATAAGAATCCAGACTCTTGAGCCCCAGAGCTTGGGTTTGCGTTCTGGTTGTGCAGTGCCAGATGACCTTGAATCTCTTTGTGCTTTCATCTGTGCTTTGCTTGCTCGACCATAAAATGGGGATGATCAGTTTAGTACTGTTGCCTTACGTCGTTGTTGTCAGGTATAAATAGGCTAATATGCAAAATGCTTTTAAAAGTGCATGCTACCTAGTAAATACCAGGTACATTTTTGGTTTATAAGACAATCCGAGCCCTTGGCTCCTTGCTCAGCTTTGCCCTTCAGCCAACAGAGCCCCCCACTTTTTTGAGAGGCTCCCTAGACGAGGTTGTAGGAATTGAGGAATTAGCTGCCATGATCTAGGTTTCCCTCAACTGAATGGGACCCCTATTTAGAATTTAACATCCAATCACAAATGGTTGTACTTAACCAAACATTTTCACATGCATTGTTTTACTGAATCCTCAATGTAACATTGTGAAGTTTGAATTTTTAACCCCATATTCTACATGAGGCTAAGAGACATTGTGACTTGATCCTCAGGTAATCAGTGGCCCAATTCAGACTTTTTTAGAAAAAAAGATTTCTGCTTCCAGGGTCAGAATACTGGTCAGTATACCTCAGCTGTCTTTAAGAAAATCTTTGTATAAAGCTCCAGGTCAGAATATCAGGCAGATGAACCGGCTAAATCCAAATATAAGAATAACCTGTTTTTGTCAAATTCTTGCTTCTTTGTTCTTCCACATCAGTTTTCACGTCGTCCCTTCCCCTTGTCCCCAGTCATCGCAATGTCAGGAGTGAAAGTGGAGTAGGAGATGTCACTTTGAATTGTTTTAGTACTTCTGTGTTTTATTTCAAACATCGTTTAAGTAGGCTCATTTTTTAGACTTCTTGGAGGAATTCCCTCTTCCGTTTTTATTTCAATGCAAAATTGCAAAATAAAATTACTCGATCCATCGATTGGTGACTCATCAGAGACCTGTGGCATGTTGGGAAATCAACGACTCATCCAACTGTAAGACAATCATCTATACAAAAAGTAAAATAAGATACTTCAGGTTTCATACCACCCATTCCCTTTCGAATGACAACTTTTACCATTAAACCACAGTGAAATTAAAATGTGAATGGGCTGCTTGCAGCTCCGAGTGACCGTTGCACAAAGTGTATGTCTGCAGCGTCCTGGTCACAGATGGGGACAGCCAACGCTGCCACATTCATTCTTTCTTGTAGCCACAACTCCTGTCAAAACACCAGGATATTTCAGGAATTACGGTCCTTTCTCTTTTTCTTCAAAGATCGCGTATAGTTAGCATGCAGTACCTTCCAATAGAATAACTAATTGTTCAAAGCAGTTTCTAGGAGAACATTTTAAATTCGTAACACAATTTTGGAGGCAAAGCCCTGTCTTTTACTGTGTGAGAATTATTTGGCTCAGCTTCCCAAGACCAGTATCTGAGTTTTGTTTAATATGAGAAAGCTGCTTGTCCTTTGGAGAATAGGGCGTTGGCTTGGACTGTGTAGCTGGCTTTAGACAGCCTCAGTGGAAACGTTTGAGGGGCGAGACCCCGGCTTATCCCGCTCGCCATTCTCTCAGCCATCATCGTCCAGGCTTGCCGTTCACACGTTGCGCTAACCTGTTTGCTTCTAGCAGTGACGGTTCCAGCTGATGTTGTCTGTGGTGTCTAGGTCCTCCCTGCAATCACACAGCCCGAGATTTGGCCAAAGGCTTCCATTTTCTCTAAAGCTCCCACTAAATCATGTTAAGTAATTTCAAAGCTGAACTCTTTTTTCTTTTCTCTCTGGAAAGCTTGCCAAGTGCATTCCTGCCTATGTATTAAGGGAATTTGGGTAGTCATTTCAAGAAAGTTCTGAAGGATAAAAGAAACATTCTAACTTCCATGGTGTTGATAACGCATGGCAGCACATGTTAACAAGGTGTATCATTTAGGACTTTATTGTAATCTGTGTCGCTGTTGTGTGTCAGGAAACTCGGGGCCTTCTCACACTCCTTGCTTTACAGGAACTCTCTGTGGAGACTTTACTAGGGTCTGTTGCATGCAGTTAAAAAGGAAATGCAACTTTATGTTCTTTTTACACTCAGAAGTCTGAAAGGAACATTGTTTTTTAAGAGTGCTGAGCAGAGAGCTGAACAAACTTTAATTACCTCCTTGAGGTGTCAACAATTAGGGAAACTGAGGAAGTCACAACTTCTCAGATGAGAGAGGCTTTTCAGGTACCTGGAAGGTGTTTTAAAAGGTACCTTGTTGCCTTGGTAAGTGCAGTTTTCCAACTACTATTTAATTATCTGTGAAAGTTAGAATGCACATGAAGAAAGCCTGAAGACAACTGAACTTGTCTGAGACAAAAAGGGATTCATTTCCCGGCGAATGCCTCTGACTGAAATAGGTAAAATTCAAGCTGCTTTCGGGCATTAAGTGAGGATATGATATTTTAGCTTTTTTTCCCTCTCTGTTTAGGTATTCCAGGTGACCAAGAGCAAATGACTTTGAGACAGGTTGACCCTTTTTAGTGACTGTCAAAATACAGAAACCCAGATCCTTCTTATTGGCTGATTTCTTTTCTGGGCGTGTTCTTCTTATGTTAGGAGTGTTAGCCTGCCTAAAAAGACGTGGTTCCATCACCTTCTGTTGCTTCTATTTCACAACGATCTCTGCAATATATTTTCTCCTCTTCAGTTACACACCAGTATTTCCCTTTTGTGGCACTCAGCGCGCTGTCTCTGTATCCCGCCTGGAGATTATGGTGTCTGTCTGCTGGACTCCCGGCTCCTCTCACAGACTTTCCTTTCACTGCCCGGGAACAACTGTGCATTCTGAAACCTAATCAGAGAGAAAGCTCATCCCCCCAGACGTCTTTTTGCACAACTGTTTATTGAAGGACCATGGTACGTTATAGGCTGTGTACTAGGTGCTGGAGAAAAATCCCTGCCCTCGTCGAGCTTCTGTTCAAGGGGAGGGGGCATCAGCTTCTCATTGTAAAATAGAGGTTGGTCTACCTTAAGTCTTTCCTAGCTTTCTCATCACAAGATATGTACTGCTGTAGTTTGAACACATCTTCTGGGATCGAGACCAGATTCTTTTATCTTTCTTTTTTTTAAAGATTTTATTTTTAAGTATCTCTACCCCCAACATGGGGCTCAAACTCACACCTCTGCGATCAAGGGTTGTTTGCTCTTTTTTTTTTTTTTTAAAAGATTTTATTTATTCGACAGAGATAGAGACAGCCAGGGAGAGAGGGAACACAAGCAGGGGGAGGGGGGAGAGGAAGAAGCAGGCTCACAGCGGAAGAGCCTGATGTGGGGCTCGATCCCGGAACGCTGGGATCACGCCCTGAGCCGAAGGCAGACGCTTAACCCTGTGCCACCCAGGCGCCCCTCGTTTGCTCTTCTGACTAAGCCAGCCAGGTGCCCCGAAACTGAATTCTTTTTTTTTTTAAAAGAGTTTATTTATTTATTTGACGGAAAGAGAGAGCGAGCACAAGCAGGGGGAGTGCAGAGGAAGAGGGAGAAGTGGGCCCCTGCTGAGCAGGGAGTGGGGCTCGATCCCAGGACCTGAGGACCTGAGCTGAAGGCAGAGGCTTAACTGACTGAGCCACCCAGGTGCCCCCTGAGACTGAATTTTTATTAAGAGAAAATTGCATTCACCGTGTTAAGGCATTGGTAATTCAGAGCCAAGAGCTCTTTCTGCTATAGATCTCTCTGTCTGGCTTTCAAGATTGGATGAGAAGAGAGAGCCTGAAACACAAAATCTTTCCACAGCCATTATCCATTTCTCTGCCCTAATGGCCTTGATTTGAATTCCAAAAAGTGAAAACAATCGAGAAACAGATCCAAAAAAATGAAGATTCCTGCTTTCATGGAGTTTGCATTTGGAGGGGGGAGGCAGAACACACAAAAAACAACTAAGTAATATATGTCAGGTGCTGTTACTATAGTAACAGAAAGTGCTATTATCCACACAGTTTGCAAAGTAATCTCCTAAACACCATTATTTAACAAATATTTATTGAGCAGCCCATTTGTACCAGCCATTCTGCTTACAACTGCGTAGTTGTTATAATTTTATCCATATTTTAAGATTGAAATTTTGATATTTAGGGAGGTGAAGTTATTTTTCCAAGGCAATAGAGCTGACAAATTACAGAACCAGGACCCAAACTCATATTTTCAGTTTCCCAGTATAGTCCTCTTTCTGAGGCAATAGCTGTAACTTTAAAATCTGGGCCCTGAAGCAAACATTTCTATAGAAGCGCTCTTGTTTCTTCCTTCACTTACTACTTAACTGTAAAATAAACCCATTTCTAGGGAAATGGTTTTCTACCTTCAGGGACTTATCATGTGTGTTGCTGGGGTGATCTTTTATCGTTAAGTAAATGAGTTTGGATGGCCTTAAAATTCATTATGACTTGCAAAAGGAATGTACAATTGTGTCTTTAAAAATTTGCATTCAGGAGCACCTGGGTGGCTCAGTCCCTTAAGCCTCTGACTCTTGGTTTTGGCTCAGGTCATGATCTCAGGGTTGTGAGATCGAGCCCCTCGTTGGGCTCTGCACTCAGCATGGAGTTTGCTGAAGATTCTCTCCCTCTGCCCCTCCCCCCGCTTGCAAGCTTGCTCTAAAATAAATATATGAATAAAAATCTTTAAAAAAAATTTGATTCATGAACTTTCCTTTAAATGACATTAAAAGAAATTCATTTACCATAATATTCTTCTCCCTGTTTCATATCCTTTATTCTTTCAATTTCCTCTGGTCAAATGAATTTCAAAATTAGATCTTTTGACTCTTTTATAGACTGTATTTGGAGAGTCTCTCAATCCTCAGTGAAATCTTTGCCGGAATTTTAAAAACCCGTGGCTCTCTGAATCCATCCTTTATGTGAGAAACAGGAGAGATTCTTGAGAATAATCTCAATTGACATCTATTTCTGCTCTTTTCAACAGTTTCTTAAGGTAGGACGTTTAAAAGAAAGGACAGTCGACAGTTGTGAAAAAGTCAGCACAGAGCTGCAAGCCGTAGCATTTGGAGGCCAGAAAGATCAGATCAGACTGCTTCCCCTGAATGTTGACAGATATAAATATATGTATTATATATATATATATATATATATATATATATATATATATATTTGTGTTTTTAACAGTCTCCCCATTCCTTTTATTCTTGCCACTGGACAGATTCCTCACCAGTAAAAAGTTTTAAACTGATTTTAAACCAGGGTGAATGTAGCAATGGGGACATGAAGAAAGCCAGGACGTTACAGTGGACAGACACAGCAATTTTTAAAACAGTTGAGCAACTTGTATAATTAATAATCTTTAAAACAATACAAAAATAAGAATATAAAATTGAAAAAAGCAACTTGTGTTCAATGTAGAGATTATTGCTGTGAATATTTTGGGATGGTCTTTCCTTTCAGTCATGTTTTCCTCCCACAAAAATATGTGATCGTATATTATGGACTGCTCTTTCTGTGTCATTCCCTTTTTGTCTGCATCATTTTTATGGGTCTTCGGTGGACTGATGTATTGATTCATCTAACTACTTGTCTGCTGTTGACCATGTAAGCTAGTTCTAATTTTTCATTCTTATTAATAATGTTATAATTAACATCCTTAAAGTAAAACATTTGAGCCCATCTGTGATTAGGTCCTTAAAATAGTTCCCAGAAGTTAAATTGTTGGGGCAAAGGGTATTTAGGATTTTAAGGTTTTTGTTAGTTTTGTCAAATTGTTCTCAAAATTCTGTATCCCCACCAATAGTATATGGTGACCTGAAACACTGGATAAGAAACTTTGAAATGTAGAAGGTATAATACATAATTTTAGAAAGTACATTTCAGGGACGCCTGACTGGTTCACTTGGTTGAGTGTCTGACTCTTGATTTCAGCTCAGGTCATGATCTCAGGGTCGTGAATTTGAGCCCCACATCTGGCTCTGTGCTCAGCAGGGAGTCTGCTTGAGATTCTCTTCCCTCTACTCCTCCCCCTCTCCCACTTCCACACTGTCTCGCTCTCTCCCCGTCTCTAAAATAAATAAATCTTTAACAAAAAAAGTACATTTCAGATAATTTCAACTACTAAGTCTATTCTGTTCTTTCATTTTAGGGATTTTTCTAGTGGCCAACCATCCCAAAGAAGGAAAAATGGAATGCCATTACAACGGAGAAGGTCTCTAGAGTGTGCTGAATCAGGACTCAAGAAATTTGACCTTTGGGCCCAGCTCTCTTACTCATTTGATGTGCATGACTTGAAGCCAGCCAGTTATCCTACCTGGGCCATTGATGCTTTATTTGTGGTTTCAAAATAATAATTAATAGTATCTTCTTTTACTTTCAAAGTAGACCATAAAAATTCATGCTTACCCTATGTTTTGAGATGTGAGGTATTTCTTCTATTAAAATGGATACCCGTTTTGCCTGCCCAGCCTATTTCTCTCATTTTGTGTAATGGAACTGCTGTTTCTCATCACCACAGACTTTCCTCCAGTCTACATGCTTGCAGTCTAATCCCATCCTTGGCCCCGGTTCAGGTCTGGCCTGGCAGAACACCACATCCTCTTGGGTTCAAAGACGGATCGACAAATAGGCATGTGACCTAAGTCAGGCTCCTGTGAACTTTCTTCCTGGATTTCTGAGGGGCTTACTGGTGTGCTGGCTCATACTGGCCCACAAGAGCCAATGTTAATTTCTAGGAATGTTGTAAATCAGTTGTTAAACACAGTCATTATAAAAATCAGATTATATAAGATTGTATTAAAATAAAGGTAGCAAATACTCAAAATTCATAGCTTTCTAATTATTGTACTATATTGTATTATTCCCTATGCTGTTAAAGTTATCTATGTGCATTGTATCTATATGGTAGAAATACTGTATAATGGGACAACTGTATGTCTCTTCCAAGCTCCATGTTTAGTGATGTCAGGTTGGCAGGTTGAAATTGGTTAAGGTCAGAGTATTTACACCATGGAAATTGGCAAATGCCAGTGGATATCCAAAACCAGAGGTTTTTTTTTTTTTTTTTCCCCTGAAAAGCCAGTTTAACATTTTTTAATCATGCCACTGGCTGAAACTATTGGGAAAGAGCCTCTTGCTTCTTACTTTGTTGTTATGCTAGTGAAATATAATCTTAAAGTAGCCAAAGGGCCATTTTGGTTATTTGGGGGAGAGCTTGCCCAAGAATAATGCCAACAAAAAGGAAAGTAGAACTGAGTGATGCAGAGAAACAAGAGCCTTAATGTCTGCTGAGCATTTGGTATTTTAGTTGGATAAGACCCTAGCTCAAACCACATTAGGTTTTTATAACTTATGAATGAAAGTCTTTTGATAATACAGATTGCATGATCTCTAAGACTGCCTTACAGCATTAATAATACATGATTTTAAATTATGTAAAAGGGGGGAATTCCTTAGCTAAATATTTAGTGCCCATAGTTACTATCTTTGAAAAGAAGTCAAATAAAAAATATTGCCTAGTGAACTCACAGTTTGTCCTCACTCATTCATAATCTTGTATAATGTTAACATTGTCTTATAACTGAATTTTCAGCCATGAAATAGATGAAGTAAACCGATGCTAATCATTTCAGTTAATTTTACAAAACTCCCTCTTCCTTTTAAAATGTAATATTGTTTAAATTGATTTGCTTTAAGAGAATTTAAAAAACCCCTACTTTTAATTGTCCCTAGATAATGGCTATTAGCTATATTTGATCACAGTACTGTCTCCAAAAGCCTGGTTTGAACATAGTTACTCTGCATTTTAAGAACACTGCACTTCCCCTCTTTGAAATACTGACTTCATTTTACCAAAGTGCTGCCTGCCACTGTGTACCCTAAGGTACTGTTTCTTAATTAGCGAAAGAGTCTGAAGTAGGTCCTACTGAGGTTTTAGGAGTCCTCTCCAATTTGACACTGCTCCAGTGTATATTTAACACTTTATTCCTGGCTCATTACAGCTATGACCCATTTCACATATTGTTGATTCAAAAGAATCAAAATCCCATTGGTGTGTTTACTTTCTGGTATTTGACTGTTGATAATTCAGAGGCGTTAGTGGTTAATTGTGAACGTTCACAAAACCCTGAGACCAAACCTGATAATTTGCCAAGTGCTAAGATGGTTTACATTTAGCACCTCCCAAAACACAGTGTTCTTTTCTTTATCTGGCTTTAAAAAGATGTTGGAGAAAGTCTTTTTTGACTTGGGTGATCATATTTAGAACTAAACGAAACAGCAAAAACCTTGACACCACTACTATTAACTTTGCTAGAGTTATTTTTAGATGCCAGATCATTGGGGTCTGTTGTCAATAGCTGGCTGTCTCCTCTGAAGTCCATTGCTAGTTTGTCCCTTTAGTTAATGAGGTCTTATCTTGCAGCTGTAACAGAAAAATGCATTCAAATTAATGTGAGTGGGAACTATGGTGCAGTGGAACAAATCAGCCTCCCCCTTTTTTGGACTAAATTTGCATTAATTCCCTATACCAACATATGCATTTCTCAAATTCTGTTCTGAGGAGCCTTATCAGGGAAACAGTCCAGGTCAATGTTTTTCAATGTGCAGGTCATCGCATCTGAACCACCTGGAGTGTCTGTTAAAATAGACTCCAGAACTGCTGTGGACGCCTGTTCTTTGGGAGTGGCGCTCAGCAACTCGGATTTTTAAGTTCCTTGGTGATTCATACAACCTTTGGGAATAAAGGGTCTAGTAAATTTTCTAACCACTTTCTTGAAGGTTTATAAGCCAAATTAGCACATTACAGGCTCTGAGAAGTCCTGTAGTGGGGAAGACTTTTTAAACTTTTTAACTTTTTAAACCCAGGATTTCCTCAATTTATTTTACAAAATTCTTTTTTGGGGGTGAACATATTATTTGACCAAATATTACTGGGAAAGTTTACCTTAACCAATAGCATAAGAACTTCAGATTGTTGCAGATGCTTGTTAATTTGATACTAAGGAGTTAATGTAGTGTCTTGGTATGAGCAATAGACAGGAAGATCTGAGTGGGAATCCTGGGTTTTGTCCTGTGGGCTCAGTTTGCCTAGCAGTAATGCTTGCTTAGTCCCATGGTGATGGGATGAAAGAATGAGTGAATACCAACCCAGAACCATTGCCAGAAAAATAATCTAAACAGAAAGTCCCCTTGACGTTGTCATCTTTTATGAAGAGCAACACATTGATACTTTTGGCAATGCTCTCTGCCCAGACATTCTACCTCCTCACTCTAACCCCCAGGGAGGAGCTCTGGTTACTATTTTACGAGGGAAGATAGGAGAAAGGACCAAGGAGCTATTTCAGAAATGCCATCAAGTTGAACAATGGGAAAAACAGTAAATACATTTGAACAGGAAATTGGGTGGAAGTGAAACAATTCTTCACCCTGTAGCAGAAGGGGTAAAGGCAACCCCAGTCTTCCGTCCCACCCTTCCTCCTATTAGGCACAAACAACACAGAAACCGGGGAGGTGGAATGAGTAAAGAAATGATAAGTAACAATGGACTTGGGAGCCTTCAGCGGGTCCTTCTCTGAGGTGGGGCTGCCTTTTGCTTGGCTCTACAAATAGAGGGCACAAAGATGGGTCCAGAGTAAAGGAAGTAGGACTAGATTAGCTGTAGGGAGAGATATAAAGAGACCTTGAGGTTTCCTTTCAGATCTCCGGGGTTGCTTCCCTAGGGTAGAGAGGGAGGCAAGGTCCTGGGCTCATTCTGTCCCCTGATCGCACAAGGCATTTCCTACTCCCATGCCTTTGCACATGCTGCCTTTGCTTCAAATGCCCTTGCCTGGTTTTTTCCAACTACGTGCCCACAGAGCTTTGCTGATTCGGCTAGTTTAATCCTGTAATGTTATATTAATGGTATGCTGTTGGATAGGGAACTCTTTGAGGGCAGGCACATTTTCTTCATTATCTTTAATATCTTGCCCTGGGCTCAGCTCCTAGCATAAAACAGCTTTCCAATAAAGGTTTCTTTGTGGTTGCCAAGGAGGTCACATACCTAAGCAGGGTGCCCCTAAATAATTGTCAGATTACTCAACTAGAGTTCCAGGGGTGTAGAATTTTAGAACCGGAGCCCATCTGGTAGACACTCCTCATTTTACAAATACGAAAGTGATAGTCTATATAGGAAGCAAGTGATGGCCTAGGACTCCAGCCCCTAGGTCCCGGTCCAATGCACTTTTGACTACCCTAGGGTTGTTTGTGTAATTAAGGAAAAAAAAAGTCCTGCCATTACCCACTGCTATCATGCTGCTTTCTGAATGATGGTATAAGCCAGCATTTAAATTAATATCTGCATCAGTAAAAAGTGCAGAGTCATTGAGCTAGGAAGTGATTTAAGGAGAATGTTTTACTTCCAAATAAAATTCGTTCCATCTCTTCTTGCACTCCTCGAATTTCTGTATCCCATTGTGCTTCTTTCTGATTCGTGCCTTAGCTTGGAAGCTACAGTTAAAAACTGCTGGGTGAGAAGCTATTCTCCAGGTACTCTCGACTTTATTGGAAAGAGAAGGTCTCATAAATCACATAAGGGAACTGGGGCCTCTGGGATTGCTTAGTTGCCAAGCGAATTCTGATTGATTGCTTCGGAAAATATGTACATTTTCCAGGAGCTTATCTGAAATAAAATAAAGATTCATACTTTCTCAGACTGAGCTCCCTCTCCACCAAATTTCATAGTCTGGTCATTTTAAAAGCAGTTAAAAGAATAGCATGTGCGTATCAGGCGTTTAGTTAAAAACTTGGAGGGCAGAGCACAAATGTTATTCCAAATAGAGAGAAGTCTGGAACAACAAAGTGTCCCTTACTAAACATAAAATCAGAACCAGTTTTTGGGTTCTAGGGCTCACGCTGACTTCATCAAACCTACTCCTAAACAAGGATGAGCGCCATAGAGGGATCGCTGCGAAAACCACGGTACCGGATGCAGTCATCGCTTCCGCGTCAGGACGTGGTGTAAACTCGAGTTTTGGGGGAACTGAAGTTGTGTATGTCTAAAGAAGAGTGAAATTAAATGGCAGGAAAACATTTGGATCTTAATCCTTTTAGGTCCTAGAATCTGTTGAAACTCTCTGCAAGCTGTGAACCTTCTCCCCAGAAAAATGCACATACACACAAAAGCCTTCAGGCTACGTAGGGGCCTTCACAGCCCCCCACACCTGTGGGCGTGTGGGACCCCAGGTTAAGTGCCCCTTATTTAGCTACTCCCCGCAAAATTCCTGGTTTCCTGATGGCAGTGCTGCCTGATTGGCAACTGCAGCTTCCGACCAGGTCGCACACACACTGCCGGGCCAGGTCGAGCCAAAGGAAAGGGTAGAATGAGTGTCGTGAGGCTGATTCAGTTTTACTGAACACAAGTGGCCTTAATCCCCCACAGATTTCCTTACCTTTGTCATGTGGTGAGACTGTCTGGGAGAGATTTAAAACTCTCGGCATTAATTTATACTTTCATTGGTAGTATGTCTGAAAGGAGAATGCAAACTGGTAATTGGCCTAACTTGCTGATTTGGTCTGGTGGTAATCTGGGTTCAGAACCATCTCCTTCCCTGTAGTAAGGAGAACTACCAGATGATTCCAGTTTAATGGGAGCAGGATCTGCCTGGTCCTGAGATGTACCACTCAAGAGGTTTTGCTAGTCTTTGTTCATTACCATCTCGTCTGAATTCATCACTGGTGAACTAAGGAAGACTTCACTTTGCCTTAGTAGCCTAGCAAACTTGATGATGCATTCTTGAAGAGACATGGGAAAGAAGGTGGATAATGACAGTCTACAGCACTTTTTGTTTATCCAGAAATCAATCATCCCCAGGAGGTTGATGTATAATCCCATGCTTAATCTGTCATCCATACTTTATGTAATAATAATAATAATGATAATGATAATCATTTACACTTATATAGGCACTTTCATCTAGGGAATCTCAAAGCTTTACAAACACTAATTAATTCACCTAGTGTCCCTGTGAACTAGGTGAGGCCCATTTTACAGGTGAGGCAATTGAGGCACAGAAAGGACAGGTGGCTTTCTCAAGGCTATTGGGTGGCTGATGAGAGAGCTCAGAAGCATGGAGAGTTCTGTCCGTCCTTCCAGTTTTCAAGAGGCAGCTGCATCTCGTGGGTGAGGGAGTGGGAGGGACCACACGGGAAGGAAGCCCTCACTCTTCCAGGTTTTAGTTACCTAAACCCGAGCAGTGCCCAGAAACGCAGGGTGTTTCCAAAGCAAACACTTTTCCTGCCATACCACACACCAGGCCCAGCCTGTGAAGGGCTGCTTGCTTTTAAGATCTAAGCACTAGAGATGGGGTTAAAATTGGCTGTCGTATGTGTTGGATAGGAAGACGAGGAATGAACTTGGGTAGAGAGTTGTCTTTTTGGTTGATGCTGGTGAGAAGCACTGGCCCACTCTCTGCCGAACTGGAGCACTAACAGCCCGGACTTGTTTCATTCTGTCCCACCGTATGATTTGCCTGGTATGCACATAACAAGGGCATGGTGTTTAAAGAGGGCAATTGCCAGGGACCAAATGGAAAGTAGCTTCTCTCTATAGGCTTTTCAGGTGTACAGAATGCTTGAAATCCACCCCCCTCCCCCCGATTAGTGGTACTAAGTTCTAGGTAGGGCTTCTCAAACTTTGAGATGAATGCCAGTCATCTAGGGATCTTTTTTTTTTAATTTTAGGATTTTATTTATTTATTTATTTATTTGAGAGAGAGAGAGAGAGCGTGCTGGGGGGGGCAGAGGGAGAAGCAGACTCCCCACTGAGCAGGGAGCCCCATGTGGGACTCTACTGAGCCAAAGGCAGATGCTTTACAGACTGAGCCCCCAGGCGCCCTAGGGATCTGTTAAAATGCAGATTCTGGTTAAGGCATTCTGGAGCAGGGGCCCCAGATTATGCTTTCAGGTGATGCCAGTGATAATGGTCCCTATGTTAGTCCTCTGAGCAGCAAGACTCTGTCCTGCACCACACTACATGAGGCTTGGGGTTACAAAAGTGGGTTTGAAAAGTGATTCTGTTACTGATTGAGAGATGGGGCCACCCCAACTTCCTGAGCCTGTTTCTGTACCCTTAAATGGTTATCATTACTCCCTCCATCACAGGGCTGCAGATGAATAAAATAGCCCAATAGAAAGAGTCTGTCACATGCTAGAACTCCACAAATGGTTATTCATTCCCCAAGGCTCCCCAGTTCATCCTGTCTGGCTCTATTCCCAAACAAATACTTCCTAGTTTTCCCTCTGTGTCTGCCATGGTCACCAACTGTATTTGATCTAGCCTGCCCTCTTCATACAACTTGACCTCTATATTCTTTCTCTTCCACATGTAAAAGCTGGCATTAAATGTTACTTTCTTCCCTTCATTCTCAAAAGGCTTTTCTTGAGCTAATTTCTTGTCTCATTAACATTTATAAACGGGTCTCTGCCTTCCCACGTTCTAATTTGATCCAGGCCATCCAATGGAAGTGAGACTACAGGGTATTCATTTAGTAAACATTTATTAAGTACCGACTATGCTAGGTCCTGGTCCTGTCATTGAGAATATAATACAGGACCTAGCACTGAGAATATAATAGACACTTTGTTTTTTCTCTACCGTTTCCGTTGCCTCTTTCACTCTCTGGGCAGCAGCGAAGTCTTCCTTGAATTTCTTCGTCATTCACTGATGGCTTTAGACTTCCTCTCATCTCCTTCGTGTTTCGTTTTCCTCTCTTCCTATTGCCCATACTCATCTCTTGGTTCTTTTCCCTCTGAATCCATCAAGCTGACTAAAATCTCTCCTAAAAAATCTTTATGAAACTCATTTTGTGTGGATGTCTGTGTGTGAAACGGTTTTGAATTTTTGTTTTAAAGCAACATTGAAAGTCATGTATAGTATATAAATAGGAAAAAAAAAGTCTGGAATAACACACACCTCCCTGTTCACACTGGAATTGGTAAGAGGAAACTTTCACTTTTTTCTTCATGTGCTTTTGGCATTTTGGGCAAGAAAAAATTTCTTCCTTGCTGGTAATAGAATCAGCCAGTTCTATTCTGTGACACAGGAAGAAAAATGAGGGGAAAAAAAAAACCAACAACTACACCTATGGATTAATGGATAACCAAAGGAAAGATGAAGAGAAAGGAAAATGAAACTTATAATCTTCAGATCTGCCCACATTCTCACCTGCAGTTTTATGTCTCAATTTCTGGGTCTGTCTTATTCAGGTTTCAAGTCACTGGTGTGGAACTCCATCTTCCTGGGATTACACAGTGTCAGGAATGCTGTTGGCATGAACGCAATACTAATAGTAAAGCAACAGGAGGCATTTTTACAAGAGAGAGCACTACCCAGATGGATTTTGATAAGGTTGGTATGTACCCCGAGAGGTCATAATTAACCACATCAAAGAAGGAGTGGCTTCTTAAGCAAATGGACTCTATCTTGCCATCTGCCAAAAGCATACCAAATGCTCTTACTTTGTTGAGAAACATCTGCACTGCTGGAACCAAGTCTTCATAGCTTTAAACTGATGAACACGATTGGAGAAGTACGTTTATTACTTACAGGTTTGACCTCCCAGACTTCATTTGGCACCTTGCTTCTCTCAAGTCCTCCTAGTGTGGACACATCATCTACAGTTTGCATCAATGAGAACATATTAGTTCATGGCTGAACTGGGAACAGAGAGAAGTTATCTGATAGAAGCAAAGCAGGAAGAATTTAATTTTCTTAGCTCATGGTTAATTTTCATCCTACCACCTGGTATGCTGGGCTGAACAGCTGTTAGAGATCAAGATGATAGGTTAAAGCTCTATCAGAATTTAGCTAGGACTCAACCTGGCTCCTCATTGGAGGCCCCTGGAGAGATTTTTTTTCCCCCAGAGAGCTTGATGTAACCACCCAAACTTTGGGATTAATAAAAACAACAACAAAACAACAGGTATAAACCCCCATGACTCTCGTGGGACTAAAACAGCCTTGTAAGAGATTTTTGGACTGCACAGCTTTTTTTTTTTTTTTAAGATTTTATTTATTTATTTGACAGAGACAGCCAGTGGGAGAGGAAACACAAGCAGGGGGAGTGGGAGAGGAAGAAGCAGGCTCCTAGCGGAGGAGCCTGATGTGGGGCTCGATCCCAGGACCCTGGGATCACACCCCGAGCAGAAGGCAGACGCTCAACGACTGTGCCACCCAGGCACCCCTGCACAGCTTTTAATTAGAGGCCGCACGGCTCTGTAAAGGAAGACCAGACCCTGTGCACCTTTGCTCTGTCCTGTGACTTCTGGTTTCATGTATATGCAGAAAATAATCAGGTATAGAGTCAAATAAATTAGAATAATCCAAGAATGTGTTGAACATTTATAATTGTGTTTCAGGCAGGTACTTTTACTTTATATACATGAAACTGTATGATTGCATTTCTCTGCCAATAAGCCTTCTTTCTTAAATGTTAATGAAGAATTTCACCTTGTATTTCTGCAGTAATTGTTAAATTGTCAAACTTTTACAAAATGCAGAATAAAAATGTCCTTATCCTAGCACTGGAATTTCTGGCATGGGGGGTGGGGTGTGTGTGTCATCTTTGGGTTCTTTGTCTGCCTCTGCTTTTTGGAGGTGCCAGACTTGTTCGTTGCACTTCCATTGTTTTTCTTGGATTTGAGAAAGGTGTTTGAGACTAATCTTGCTGCTTTGTGGGTTTCATTCTATTTCTTTGCTTCCAGTATTACTTGGGGGTATATTTAGCCATGCCGTTCCCTATCTACTACCTTCCAGGGAGTCCTGAGTCTAACATTTTAGAAGTGCAGAGATAAATGAGAAACATGCCCCCATGGAGGATAACTGGATGTCAAAAGATCTGAAAACCATGCCAAGTGATGAACATTTGAAGGAAATGGAGGCAAACATTCTAGAAAAATTATGGTTTGAAATTATATGGCAATAGCTTCCTTAGTACATTTTCTTCCTTAACAAAAATTTTTTCTTAAGGAAAATTCAAATCCTCTAAGGTTGTAATCCTTGCTCTTTGATAAGTAACTTCCTTTAGGGTAAGGATGGTATTCACCATTCATCTATGTTGCTACTCCCTCTCTCATTTTCATGATCTATAGTAGTAATTGATCAAAGCATTCTTTTCTGCTGAATCTGGAGGTGGCCTCAGAATTTTTCTCAACAGTGTTCCAGGGAGTGAATACTAATTGATTAGCGTTGGCATTAATGATGACCCTTATTTGCAATCCCTATCTTATTTTTTTTTTAAGGTTTTAATTATTTATTTGAGAGAGAGAGGGAGGGAGGGGGAGCATGAGCAGGGGGCGGGACAGAGGGAAAAGCAGAATCCCCACTGAGCAGGGAACCCCCCCCCTCGCGATGCAGGGCTCAATCCCAGGCCCTCTGGATCATGACCTGGGCAGAAGGCAGACGCTTAACCGAGCTACCCAGACGCCCCGCAATGCCTACCTTAAAGTTCTCTTGCTAATTACTGCTACTAGGAAGGTAATTCTGTCCTTCAACCACCAAAAGGGCTTCATGATCTTTATTTGAATACACAGGTGCTAATGGTTGAGACAGGATTGGTGTATTTTACTAGGACTGCAGCCAAAGCTAGGTGAATGAGAGGTGGAAACAGCACCATAAAATCAGTCTTGCCCATTCTTCTCAAACCCACCTTTAGCCTCTCGGATACTTCCTTGCATGGCTCCTGGTCTAACTCCAAGATGAAGAAAATAATTTTAATTCCTACTTTCTTGGAATGTTTTTAAGTATCTCTAGGACTCAGAAATTTAGATCCAAGAAAATCAAACTCCAAGAGAGAGTTATAAGTGAATTGCTTGACAGCTCTCTTACTTAACTATGTTCATTCATGATCTCAACAACCTGACATTCCTTTATGAGATTCAGGCATTTCAAGGTTATGAGTGCTGTCTTCAATTATTTGAAGAGGAGAAAGAAAACTCCTTTTATGGAGAAGAGGGATAGGGTTATTGTGTATTTTTTTTTCCTAAGTAAGCTCCATGCCTATTGTGGGGCCCAAAGCAAGGCTTGAACTCATGACTGAGATCAAGCCCTGAGACAAGACTGAGAATCGGATACTTAACTGACTGAGCCACCCAGTCACTCTTATTGTGTATTCTTTCCCAGGGCCAACTGGACCAGTGGGTAGAAATTAGAGGAGGGCAGAATTGGGTTTAGTAGGTTTTATCTTCTATTCATAAAAGTTGCCATGACATGTATAAGCTCTCTGATGTTATAGAGTCCTCCCAATCACTGGGAATATTTAAGTAAAAGCTGGATTGCCCTCTGAGAGAGAGTTCAGTGGATTCATGGATTTCTATTTTGCTGGAAAATGGAACCAAATCTCCCAGAGGGAGCCTTGTTGATAAGTTAGATAGAGCTGTGTGGCCGTGTGTGTGTGTGTTTGTGGTGTGTATTATATTATGTGTTCTTGCATTGAGGTAGTCTATAAATCTTTTGACCTTTTCTATCCTGACACCTGCTGGCCAATGCATGACTGACCACAGGTCATGATGATACACCTGCAACTTCTAAATGGAAAGGTCTTGAGTGGTAACTAAGAGACAAGGAGATGGAAAGTACAGATATAGGTTTATAAGTGAATATAACAAAGCTGCATTAGAATATATAAATGTATACATATATACTCGATAATTATAAGTTTATACATAAATGCAGTCAGTTTTCAAATAATTTTTTAAGAAAGATTTTAAGGTAATCTCCACACCCAACATGGGGCTGGAACTCACGACCCTGAGATCAAGAGTTGCATGCTCTTCTGACTGAGCCAGCCAGGCACCCCATTTTAAAAGAATTTTAAACAGAATTGTGACCTTATAAGTTGGAATGTTATGCAGCCAAAATATGTAGCCAATATTTCTACTATAGAAAATATGTTTCCCCAAATTTCCAAAGTTCCTCAAACACACATTACTTTAGTGATGAATTAGTTTTATATTGCTGTCCTAACAAACCATGACAAATTTAATGGCTTAAAAGACACTACTATTTGCCAGCTCTGTGGGTTAGGAGTCAAACATGAGTTTCACTGGGCTAACACCAAGGTGTTGATAGCGCTGCTTTCCTTCTTGGGCATTCTGGGGGAAGCCCATTTCCTCACCTTTTGCAGCTTGCAGGGGCCCCCCTCCTTCATCCTTAAAGGCAGCAATGTTCTATCTCTGACCATTCTTCCATAGTCCTATCTCCCACTGATTAGCTCTAACTGGAAAAGGTTCTCTGCTTTTAAGGATTCTTATGGTTAAATTGGGTTTACTTGACTAATCGAGGGTAATCTCTCCATCTCAAGATCCTTAACTTTGATCCCATCTGCAAAGTCCCCTTTGCCAGGTAGCATATTCACAGGTTCGAAGGATAGGGCATGGAGATCTTTTTTTGGGGGGGGAGGGGGTTATTATTCTGACTGCCACATGTGGTCAGGATAACAATGCATTGAATTCCCATTGAATTCATACTGTACTTTCCAATAGAAACAATGCCACATGTGAGGTCATGTTCCCAGGCTAGCCATCAGAGTTTCTGTGACCCATAACAGAAGGGGCTTTGCTCTTCCAGATACTACCATTTAAAAGCACCAATGTGACCACTTGATGCAAAACCCATGAATGACAATATCTTGTTAGGCAAATGTTTTGAGTTCCTAATAGGGTATTAGGAACAAACCCCTTCCCCTGTCTTCTCAACCTCTTCTTTTCCCCTTATCCTTATTCTCACCTCTCTCTTCTCCTCATATGTTTGGGAATTGTGAATGAGGACTGCTTCTAAGCCATAGGTGATGACTCCTGTGGTCTGTGGCGAGGGTTCCAGCAGGATGGGGACAGGGAGGTGAGTGACAGTGGAGGAACTAGAGGAGTGTGAGAGAAGGTAGTTGTGGAACCTCCTTCTGGTGAAAATCTCTGGGGGATATGCTGGGAAGATTATGGATGTCTCTTTTAGTTTTCCCAGGAGCCCAAATGAGTGGCTCAACAACTTCTTTTTGGCTGCCATCACTAGTCTCAACAAAGGCTTCTACCCTTACTTGCTCACCGTGGAACAAAATATGCTGTTCACAGAAGCTAAAACCGCCAAAACTCTCTCTCCTGCTCTCTTCTATTTATTGTTACTGTTATGTAGGGATCACACACAGGTGCTAATGGAGGAGGATTGTGCAGAAAGGACAGCCCTGGAAGGTGGGGGATGGAGAAAGGGGTGGCAAAATCTGCAGTGGGGGCTGGCAGTGGCAGGTCTGGGGGAGCAGGAGGTATGTTTTTTCCTCCTCCAGCCCAGGCCTCCACAGTCCCAGATGAGTGGGTCCACACCAACAGAACAAGTCTGTCTCCTCACAACATTCAAAAGATGGTGTGTGTATTTTTTTTTTTTTTCTTCTTCTGAGGCTGCTGTGTGGTTAGGTGAGGAAATGTCTGGAACAGGCTCTTTTTGGAGAAGTTTCCTTCTTTTGGGGTAGTTAAGAGGAACATTGCTCCTGACTAGTCAGGATCTAGGACTTGCTTCTAAATAATGATGATGATGATGATAATTATATAATTAGCTGTCATTTTGGAGTACTTACTATTTTTTAGACATTGCTAAAGGTCTACACGCATCTAGTTAAAGCCTCATCACACTACGATGTAAGCAATACTTTATCATTATGTACCAATGATTTCTTTTTATAAAAACGTTATTTATTTATATGAGAGAGAGTGAGCACAAGTGGGAGGGACAGAGGGAGAGGGAGAGAATCTCAAGCAGACTCCATGCTGAGGGCAGAGCCGACCTGGGGCTCGATCTCATGACCCTGAGATCATAACCTGAGCCAAAACCAATGGTGTTTAATTTAGGTAATATTATTCCTGCCTCATGGAAACGGAAGCACTCAACTATGTGACAGGTCACTTCCCCACTTATTAGTGTCCTAGGATTTTTCAACTTCTGAAACAGTCAAGAAAACAGGAAAATTTATTTTTGTTTTTGTTGTTGTTGTTAAAAAGAAGCTGAAAGGCAAGGAACAAAATATCAACTATAGAAATGAAAGCACAGGGGTGCCTGGGTGGCACAGCGGTTAAGCGTCTGCCTTCGGCTCAGGGTGTGATCCCAGCGTTCTGGGATTGAGCCCCACATCAGGCTCCTCCACTGGGAGCCTGCTTCTTCCTCTCCCACTCCCCCTGCTTGTGTTCCCTCTCTCGCTGGCTGTCTCTATCTCTGTCAGATAAATAAATAAAAATCTTTAAAAAAAAACAATTAAAAAAAAAAAAAGAAATGAAAGCACAAAAGGACAACCCAGGCCAAACTCAAAACACATCAGGGGCACCAGTTTGTTAATTACAGCTTTCCCGGGATTATTACTGCTTTAAAACTATGGAATGAACCATGAGCTGCTCCTCAAGATGACTCACAGCTCCAGGCTGACAGCTGTCATTTTCCCTTAGCAGACAGAGGCACTTCCTTTTTTTGGTTCTCAGATGCTGAGGCTGTTTAGTGAGCTACAGAGAACCAGGTCAACGCGAACACACAGACTGATGAACGACTTACACTATAATGGCACAAAATCAAACCCCAGTTTTGGACTTTGGTCTAATGGCAAAATTTAACATCGAGGTACTGATTGAAGTAAAACCTCCCCGTTTCAAGAGGTTTATTCATTTCTTTAAAAAAAGCCTATTAGTAACTGAATGAGTTTACAGTTCTGAAGAACTGTATGTATGGTCTATAGTAAACAACCTGAACAGCCGTTCTAAATGAGTTCTTTCTATTCAGCTTCTAGAAACTTGTAATTATATTTGAAGCAAGACATGTGATACCAGCAGATATAAAACCATTCAGCCCCAACTGCCACCTGAATTCAGTGAGGGCAGTCCAGCAAGATCCATGGAACACACAAGAAAATCACTGCAATTAATCATCTCTTAACGCTGAGCTGAAGAAAGCTTTTCCTTAAAAACAAATAGCTTTAACTTTTTTCATTAGTCCTGGGCTTTTGAAATAAATTGTGATAGGGTTGCATTTTCAGCAGCAATTGATCTCCTCAGTCTTACATTTTCTATCTTGCTTGGTCATGTTAGGAAATTATACACATAAATACCGTCATAGCATTTCAGTTTGAAAACTGGAGGCCTGAGGAGAAAGTTAAAAAAAAAAAAAAAAAGCATACTAGGATATTCAACAACTCTGAAATCAAATGTGGCGCTACTCCAAGAATTTCTCCCTATCTTGTGCTGTGGAAGCAAGAGGCATATTTGTCCGAGGAAACGGTTAGATATTGGAATAGGAACAATCTGTGAAACAAACTATGGCAAATTTGAAAAAAATACCATTTCCAGATAGATTGGTAAAATTATTAGTAAACTGTCAGATTTTAGTCAATCTGAAAACTACTATCCATTTTCTCATTCTTCCCATCATTTATTATTTCAGAAACTACTGGGTCTCAGTTGGTTCTACGGCTCATGGCAGTGAGCATTAGGGCCCTGAAGTATTTATTCATATTTATAACTGTACATTCATCTTCTAATCCTTTAGCTCAGCATTAGGTCCAACCTAATTTCTCTGGGTCAATTACAATTGAAATTGACCCTCCCCTATAATCCTGGGACACTGGCCTGAGCTGGGGAGCCACGCAGAGGGAAGAAAGCACATGGGTGCGGAGGCAGCACATGGGCGCGGAGGCACTCAAACCCCCAGCATGTGCTGTCCAACTGGGTCATGGCCACACAAATGGACTATTCACTGTTCAAACATGTACCTCATTTGCTTGTTTCCAAAGTTCGCGTATGCCTTCTCCTCTCTTTTCTCCAATTTCAGCCTTTTGAACTTCCATTCTTCTAAGACTGGGTCAAATCATTTTCCTTCTTTAAAGCTTCTTTAATTTACCTGCTTCATTCTCCTCCAGAGGCAAAGCTCTTTTTTTATTTTTATATTTTTACTTTTGGTACACATCTGCAAGTGTGTGGTAGTTTTCCCTCTGTATTTCTACTAGATTGTAAATTTTTGAAAATTACATTGGTTCTTAGTTATCTCGGTAGCCCCTGGGGAATTTTGTTTGCTGTCTTTGGAACACAGGATTTAAATATTTGTTGGTAGAGTTGGGAGGAATTGGCTGAGATATTGGTAATACATCTGGCATATGGATTTTACCTTCACCTTTCTTTTCTCATCAATCCCCATAAAAGGTAAAAAAAAAAAAAAAAAGTCCATATCAAGACTACGTTTACAGTCAGAGTCCTTGAATCAGAGTGGAAAAAACTGAGGCTAGAAAACTTAGCTATGTTAAATTTGTGGCACTAATTTTTCTAGTGGCAGTTTGGGAAGTCACCAACACAGACATAACGTCATTGCAAACCAGGAGGCCAAGCATAGCTGTGGGAAAGAGAGCCCATGTTCAAAGGAAATACCCAAAATAATAGAATGGAGGGTCTAGAAAATCACCACCATGAATGCCTTTTTTGTGGTCTCATTTTCCCCAAGGTTGCTCTGGTATGAAAGTCCTTCTTTAAGGAGATAACATAAAAAGAAATAAGTGGTGGCGAAAAAAAAAAAGTCCACTCTTGTAATGGGCTTGTGTGTTCTTTGGCTATTTCAATGTAATGTTTATCTAATAAATAGCATTTCAGTGTTAAACAGTAGAGCTGTGTCTGCACTCCTGTGCCAAAAGGCTGGACCTCCTTCAGGTCTTGCCATGCTCTTACTGCTGAAAAAAGTTCTGTTTTAATGAAAAGAGATACTATGTGACTGGAGCCAGCACCAGCGATGGCTGTTTAACATTTTCATGCTTCTGGATAGTATATGTCTTCCAACAGAATCACAAGTTCCTGTGAGTGTGTGTGTGTGTGTGTGTGTGTGCGCGCGTGCATGCATAAAACATGTAATTTTAGTAAAAACTGATAGTATTTTAATAAAAATCATGCAAATAATACATGGTTCAGAAATAATTCCATGTGTTACTTCCTATATAAACTGTTTAAAGAGAAAGTCATCTCAGATGTGTGCTGGTGCACCTCTGTAACAACTGAGTGAATATTCTGATGCCAATGTTAAAGGGAAAAAGGAAGGAAAAAAGATAAATGTGTAGCTGTGAAGTTTAAAAAATATGTTAATTACAGGAGAGGAAATGAAATCTCTATTCAATTACCTATCTCAACCTTTAGAAAATCAACACGTTTAGATAGTATCTGAGTCATTTTAAAAACAGGATTTTATTTGTCAGAGAGAGAGAAAGAGAGAGAGCACAAGCAGGGGGAGCAGCAGGGAGAGGGAGAAGCAGGCTCCCCACTGAGCAAGAAGCCAGATGCGGGTCTCAATCCCAGGGCCCTGGGATCATGACCTGAGTGGAAGGTAGATGCTTAACCGACTGAGCCTCCCAGGCATCCCTCTGATTCTTTTTTAAAAAAGCTTTTATTTAAGAGACAGAAAGAGAGAGCACAAGCGGGGTGGGGGGGGGTCAGAGGGAGAAGCAGACTCCCCGCTGAGCAGGGAGCCCAACAGGGGCTCCATCCCAGGAGCCTGGGATCATGACCTGAGCCGAAGGCAGACCCTTAACAGAGCCACCCGGGCACCCCATAAGTCATTTTTGAAAAAGAAGTCCAGATATGCAGTTTCTGAACCTTGCTACTCCCTGGTGGAGAGCAGGGTTTTTTGAGGATAGTTGGATAGTTTTTCGACATGGCAGAGAGAGGAGATGGCTGTGAGATGATAGGTCACATGGAGACAGGGGCTAAAGAGGAATACAATGTAATACATTAGCAACTGCCTCGGCTACAGAGAGAAATATATGATATTATCTTCTTTATTTAATCTGTCTCTGTAAACTCAGAAGGAAATGTTTATGTGGTTCTAAGGCAGTGTCTCTACTCTGACAAAGTGTATGAACCAAGGAGTTTCAGGCTGGAAAATGGGAAAGACTTGGAATGGGATTTGGTTAAAGTGTTGTCATCATCAGTGTGAACTTCTGAGTAAACCCTTACATATTCATTCGTACATTCCATTCATTTAAAAAACTATTAGACACCTTGGGGCGCCTGGGTGGCTCAGTAGTTAAGCATTTGCCTTCGGCTCAGGGTGTGATCCTGGCGTTCTGGGATTGAGCCCCGCATTGGGCTTCTCCGCTGGGAGCCTGCTTCTTCCTCTCCCACTCCCCCTGCTTGTGTTCCCTCTCTCACTGGCTGTCTCTCTCTGTCAAATATAAACAAACAAACAAACAAAAAAACTATTAGACACCTTTTAGGAGCATAGGAAGGGCAGCTACACTGAAATAAACAGGCGCTGTCCCTGAGGAACTTAAACTGGTCAGGTTTTAATTATGGGACTGGTTATGCATCGTCCACAAACCCTGCAGCTAGGGCTTAAATAATTAATTTTATGGGCAGAGGGCTGATTTCTTATTTTTGATCCTGTAACATCCAGGCTCCAGCACTCAGCAGTCTGTTCCATGTACTGTTGGCACTACAGCAAAATTCCATTGCAACCTGAGTATTGGTTCATATGCTCATTGAATAATTCCTAAATCTGTTCAGTAAATACATGCCTACTATGATCCAGACAGTTCTGGACACGAGGCTGAGTGAACAAACACTACAGTTATTTGCTCCCACTGAGATTATATTCTTGCGATGGGATAAGGATGATGGTGGTGCCCCAAGTTATCAGTCCCACAAGGTACGTAAGGGAAATGACTCCTTAAAGGAAAAGTCAGATACTACTGTACTGGAAAAAGAGGCAAGGGTGCTAGGAAAGCAAAAGTGACAGATGTCTACCACAGTCTTCATCTACCACTCAGCTTGACACACCTCATGTCTGTCACCTAGCATCTGAGCACCTGACTCGATTGTTTTCCTCTCTCCTTCCTGGCTCAGCACAGTCCTGAGAAACACTCATGGTAATGTTGCTGTTGCTTTACCCTAACCCCAAGACTCCTCTTTTCAACGGTCTGGCCCAGGGGACAGTCCCTATTCCAGTGTGTATTGGGCACTCAGGCAGGATGTGCAAGTGAGAAGCAGGAGTCAGGGTGTGCAGGTGACAGCAGCAGGATGAGCAGAGATGGGGGAGCGAGGGGCAGGGGGCTGCTCACTGTATGTGATGGAGGACAACTTTACAAATAGGGATGAGAAGAAAGAAATTAAACTCTAGTTAATGGCAGTAACTCCAGTGAAAAGCTAAATTTTTTAGAGCAGGAAAGAATTAAGGGAAATATTTATTTTATCTTATTATTTTTTAAAAGATTTTATTTTTGTGTGCACACAAGAGAGAGCACGTGGGCACACATGGCCGGGATCATGACCTGAGCCGAAGGCAGGCGCTTAACCCACTAAACCACTCAGGTGCCCAGGAAATATTATTTTTTAATGAATGAAAGGTAAAGAATAAAGCGTTATGAAGGACAGGGATGGGTAGAAAGGTCTATAGCAGTGTTTTTCAAAGTGTGGTCCCAGGACCACAGCATCAGCATCACCTGGGCCTTGGTGTCAAACGGTGCACTAGTCAGAAACTCTGAGGATAGAAGCTCTAGGTGAATCTGCTGCACACTCTTTAGGCCTTTTGTTCTAGAAGATGGATCCTACCCAACTGGTGATCCATTTCGTCTTTTAAAATAAGCTGCTGGCACTTATCTTTTAGCAATCTGCAAATGCTTCCTTTCTAGTCTCTTCTTTCTGTTCCTTCTTCCTTATTTTCTGTAATTTTAATTTGTAGTCCATGAGCATTACACAAACTGTCAAGGTATAGGTCAACGAACATGGGTAGAAACAAATAAGAAAAAGATAAAGAAAAACTCGCCGTTTCTCAGTGTACATTAGCAAGGAGAAATCACTTGAATTAATCCAAGCATCAGCCTGTGATCCACAAAAATAGATCAGCTATTTATTTGAGCAGACATGTAAAGGACAAAGACTGCACAGTCTTTTCTGTATGCTATGGTACAGAGACACAGAAATACTGGAAAAATCAAATATTAAGGTTTTCCCATCTGAATTAAAGAATAATATTTTAAAACCATATCCATTTTTAAACAAATAATATGCTAATTTTTTAACCTGGTCAAAGACATACGCAATGTGATGGCAAAAGGCAAAGTTACAGGTCAGGAACAAAGAAACAAATGACAATGGACACCTCTGATATTTATGTGCCCGGCTCTGTTCTAGGTGCTTGATATATATGTACCCAGTCAATCTTCACAGTAGCCCTACATCCTGCTCGCAGATCCTTTTTAAAGATGAGGACGAGCTTGGGAGAGGCACTAGCTTGTCGGAAATCACAGTCTGGACTTGGAGCCAGGCAGCAGAGCCCAAGGACCTGTGCTCTTTAACCACCCCCTTCTTAACCTGTTTCCCAATGCAATCCTACCTTTACCCAGAATTTAGTGAGGTTACTGTAGTTTAAAGCAGATGGAGGACAGTGGAAGAGCGGGAAGGGAAGAAGCAGAGATACTGAAGGAAACACGACACAAGAGTTGTGAGATGGGACAGCTGGACACAAAAAGGCAGAAAAGGAAGGAACAAGGAGCCCTGAAAAGAGAAGCTAGCAATAGGCTGGTGGGATTCATGGGCGAGAAGGAGAAGTGGTGCTTGGCAGTGAGTAACGAGGTCCGGCCCGGCTCTGGATGTGCGAGAATGAATTCAGCTGGTGAAAGTGGGAAGCAACAAGAAGCAGGGGATGGAAGAGGGGCACGGAGATGCTGGTCCTAGGAGGTAGAGCCAAGGAGAGAGGCGTTTAGAAAAAAGGATGTGGGTCAGGAAGGATAAAATAGAAAGAAAAAAACAAAAGGAAAGGAGAAGGTCCGGTCCTTGAGCATTCAAAACACCATCGTGCCCTACGGTCCTCTGCTAACGAGAATAAAAACACTTCGATAAAAAGCTTGGTAGCCTCGTCAGGACACAGACATGAGGGCATTCAGTAATAAAATAAAACACGTTTGGACTCAGCACCAGCGCCTTTTCATTTTGGCCCTCCGTTCCCCAATAGCTCATGAGCGTTCACTACTTAAACGCCGGAGAAAGGGGGAGCAAGCCAGAACGGCATCCCCCCGCGACTCCATACATGTCGCGGCCCTCCGAGTGCGCCCACCCGGAGGAAGGCGCCAGCGATATCAAACTGTTTTTACCTGCCTTCGGAGGCCTAATCAAACATGCCACTGAGCGCACGGCCCAAGGCAGGGCAGAGCGAGCACGTGATGCAGCCGCCGCCTTGCAATTCGGGCTGTGGGGCCCCACACCTGTCTCTCAGCGGCCCACTGCGGCCACTTGGCGGCCTGGGGTTGCATTTACCTGAGAGGCTTGGGTTCCCCAATATCTTAAAAGAATGTGACTTAAGAGTCAAAGGGCTACAGCCAAAGAAAATTTTAAAATATTTTGTTTATTGACCGAAGAAGTGAAAATTCTTACTTGCCCACGGGTTGCCTCCTGAATAAAAACCCCGATACAGGGCCTTCCTTCTCAATTCGGCAGCTCACACTCCGGAGCTCTGGAACCTACCCGATGTTCACCATCCGAGTGTGTACTTAAAAAAGAAAAGTGTCTGCCAAAAATGTATTCTGAGATTCAGAATCAGTAAGTCTAGGTGGGGCCAAGGAATCCTTCCCATTTTCCCCAGAGGTACACACACATCCTCACAAGTAATTCTTTTGGTCTCATGTGTCTGGGACACACTGATGTACCCTAGACACCCGCTAAATTGTGCTGCTTTTCCTCAAACATTTCCCACTTCTTTCCTACCCTGCACTTTACATCATCTATCTATATACGCTGACCTCTAGATCCCCCAACTTGTTTTTTAAGGGAGGGAGGGGTGGAGGGAGAGGGAGAGAGAGAATTTTATGCAGGCTCCACGCCCAGCATGGAGCCCAATATGGGGCTCGTTCTCACGACCCTGAGATCATGACCTGAGCCGAAATCAAGAGTTGGACACTTAAGTGACTGAGCCACCCAGGTGCCCTGATCCCCCAACTTTAAAAAACTTTTTAAGTTTTTAATTTTAATTCCAGTATAATGTACAGTGTTCTATTCATTTCAGAAGTAAATATAGTGATTCAATACTTCGGTACAGTACTCAGTACTCACCATGGTTATGTACTTTTTAATCCCCTTCACCTGTTTCACTAATTCCCCCTACCAGCCTCCCCTCTATAAGAGTCTGTTTCTTGGTTTGTCTTTTTTTCCTTTGTTCATTTGTTTTCTTAAATTCTACATGAGTGAAATCATATGGTATTTTTCTTTGACAAACTTATTTCCCTTAGCATAATACTCTCTAGCTCCAACCATGTCATCGTAAATGGCAAGATTTCACTCTTTTTAATGACTGAATGATATTCCATTGTTTATATATACATTTTTTTTTTTTTAAATTCGGCTCTAGAGTGCCTGAGTGGCTCAGTGGGTTAAGCAACTGCCTTCGGCTCAGGTCATGATCTCAGGGACCTGGGATGGAGCCCCACATCAGGCTCCCTGCTCATGAGGGAGTCTGCTTCTCCCTCTGCCTCTGCTGTTCCCGCTGCTTGTGCTCTCTCTCTCAAATAAAGAAATAAAAAATCTTTAAAATAAAATAAAATTAGGCTCTACATCCAGGGTGGAGCCCAACACAGGGACTGAACTCATGACTGTGAGATAAGACCTGAGCTGAGATCAAGAGTCAGATGCTAAAAGCACTGAGCCACCCTGGTGCCCTTATACCATATCTTCTTTATCCATTCACCATAGATGGACTTTTGGGCTGCTTCCATTATTTGGCTATTGTAAATAATGCTGCAATAAACATTAGTATATGCTCCGAATTAGTGTTTTTGTATTCTTTGGGTAAATATTGGGATATTGTGACTACTGGATCTAGGTCAATTCTATTTTCAGTTTTTTGAGGAACCTCCATACTGCTTTCCAGAGTGGCTGCACCAGTTTGCATTCCCACCAACAGTGTAACAGGGTTCCTTTTTCTCCACACCCTCACCAACACCTGTTGCTTCTTGTGTTTTTCACTTTAGCCATTCTGACAGGTGTGAGGTGATATCTCACTATGGTTTTGATGCCTATTTCCTGATGATGAGTAATGTTGAGCATCTTTTCATGTGTCTGTTGGCTATCTGGAAGTCTTCTTTAGAGAAATGTCTGTTCATGTCTTCTGCCCATTTTTAAATTGGATTATTTGTTTTTTTGGGTGTTGAGTTGTGTAAATTCTTTATTTTGGATACCAAATGCTTTGTCAGATATGTCATTTTCAAATATCTTCTCCCATTCAGTAGGTTGTCTTTTAATTTTGTTATTTCCTTTGCTGTGCAGAAGCTTTTTATTTTGATGTAGTCCCAACAGTTGATTTTTACTTTTGTTTCCCTTGCCTCAGGAGACATATCTAGAAAGATGTTGTCATGGCCAATGTCAAAGAAATTACTGTGTTCTCTGCTAGGATTTTTTATCGTTTCGAGTCTCACATTTAGGTCCTTAATGTATTTTGAGTTTATTTTTGTATATGGTATGAGAAAGTGGATCAGTTTCATTCCTTTGCGTGTGGCTTCCCAGTTTTCCCAGTACCATTTCTTGAAAAGACTGTCTTTCCCATTGCATATTTTTGCCTCCTTTGTCGAAGATTAGTTGACCATATAATTGTGGGTTTATTTCTAGGGTTTCTATTCTGTTTCATTGATCTATGTGTCTGTCAGTCCCATATTGTTTTGATCACTATAGCATTGTAATATAACTTGAAGTCCAGAATTATGATGCCTCCAGTTTTGTTCTTTTTCAAGATTGCTTTGGCTATTCAGGGTCTTTTGTGATTTCCTACAAATTTTAGGATTGTTCGTTCTAGTTCTATGAAAAATGCTGTTGGTGTTTTGGTAGGGATTGCATTAAATCTGTAGATTGCTTTGGATAGTATGGACATTTTAACAATATTTCTTCTTCCAACCCATGAGCATGGAATGTCTTTCCATCTGTTTGTTTTCATTTTTTTTTCTTTCATCAGCGTTTTATAGTTTTCAGAGTACAGGTCTTTTACTTCCTTGGTTAAGTTTATTCCTAGGTATTTTATTATTTTTGATGCAACTGTAAATGGAATTATTTTTTCTTTCTGCTGCTTACTAGGTGAATAGAAATGCAAAGATTTCTGTACATTGATTTTATATCCTATGACTTTACTGAGTTCGTTTATCAGTTCTAGTTTTTTGGTGGTCTTTTGCAGATTTTCCCTATATAGTATCATGCCATCTGCAAATAGTGAAAGTTCTACTTCTTCCTTACCAATTTGGATGCCTTTTATTTCTTTTTGTTGTCGGATTGCTGTGGCTAGGACTTCCGGTGCTATGTTGAATAGAAGTGGTGAGAGTGACATCCCTGGCTTGTTCCTGACTGTAGAGAAAAAGCTCTCAGTTTTTCCCCATTGAGGATGATGTTAACTGTGGGTTTTTCATATACAGCTTTTATTATGTTGAGGTCTGTTCCCGCTAAACCTAGTTTGTGGAGGGTATTTATCATGAATGGACATTGTACTTTGTCAAATGCTTTTTCTGCACCTATTGGAATGATCATATGGTTTTCTTTCTCCTATTGATGTGATCTATCACATTGATTTGTAAATATGGAACCACCCTTGCAACCCAGGAATAAATCCCACTTGATTGTGAATGATTTTTTAAATGTATCGTTGGATTTGGTTTGCTAATATCCTGTTGAGGATTTTTGCGTCTATGTTCTTGAGAGATACTGGTCTGTAGTTCTTTTTTTTTTTTATGGTGTCTTTATCTGGTTTTGGTATCAGGGTAAGACTGGCCTCATAGAATGCATTTGGAAGTTTTCCTTTCTATTCTATTTTTTGGAAAAGTTTGAGAAGAATAGGGTATTAACTCTTCTTTCAATGTTTTCAATTCCCCAACTTTTACTCACCAATACCCTCTCCTCTTATTGAAATCTTAGCCATTTTTCAATGAGTGCGATTTCTTGACCTCCCCAGTTGAAAGTGCTCTTTTCCTTCCTGCTCTCATATGCAAATGGATTTGTGCTTATCTCATGGCACTGCTTACATGCTACCTTGGATTATAGGTGGCATACTCATCCTAACCTTTTTGCTAGACTGTAAGCTTGCTGAACTTAGTAGCCATATCTTAAAATAGCTCCACAGATAGGAAATGTCTGGCACTGTGTCTGGGACATTATATCTCTTCTGCAAGTATTATCCCCCTTTCCTTCTGCTTTTTCTTTTTGGATCCTTTCTGTACATAGCAACATGTTTTTCATATAGTATTACCAAATATATGTTAGATGAATAACAAATAGGAACTCTTGGAGGCTTTTTAAAATTTGTATTACTTTTTGATCTAGATAGAACTGAGAAAAAAGTACCTGGAGGCATTTAGCATGCAGAATGGAGATGTTTTATCTTTCTCTACAGTCAGCTCATAAATCACAGTGCTAGAGTCTTGGCTGTTTAATTTTGGGAATTTTAAAGAAAAAACAAACATTTAACTCAGTATATAAGATGTATACAAAACTCTCCAGAGAACTAAGGATGGACACAAAACAAATGGGGAAAAGTTCTCCTAGCCTCATCAACTGTTTTGTTTCAAAAGAAATGTAATGTCAAATATCTTCTGATATAGTTCTATATCTTCGAATTTCTTCATATTCTTTGTTTTTTCAAAGACTTATTTATTTGAGAGTGCGTGAGAGTGAGCGAGCACGGTGGGGAGGGGCAGAGGGAGAGGAGAGAGAGTTTTAAGCAGATTCAGCACTGAGCACAAAGCCAATCCAATGCAGGGCTCAATCTCACAATCCTGAGATCATGACCTGAGCTGAAACCAAAAGTCGAAAGTTTAACAGACTACGCCACCCAGGTGTCCCCAATTTCTTCACATTTCTATTTGATTTCATTTGTTTAATATATCTTTAGATCAATACAGCTTTACTTCCAAACAAGAATTCCAAGGAGATTAATATTTTTCATCAATTTTTATAGTGATTTCCTTTAGTGGAAACTTCAGTCTATGTGCCAATTATTACTACGTGTCTCAGCTGTCATACAGGAGATTGTTTTGCTGTTTTAGGTGACACATAGACCTTGTGAATCTTTATAACCCTCTTGCTCACTCTCCAGTTCCTGGAGTTTCAACTAAGCTTCCTTCAATTCCATCTTGATGTATAACCATGGCTTCATGAGGTTCCTCCTGTAAAGTATCAACTTAATTGGATAAAGATCACTCATCCATGTGTTATTCTTATAAACATCCCTTATCCAACTGGATGCAATTTCTTCAGAAACCAGGATTCTACCTGGGAAAGAAATCTCTCCCAGATAGACTTGGAGATTGTGTTCTGGTATTATAGTATAAAACTACAATATAGTCATGTTCTGATGTTGACTATGAATCTATGACCTCAGATACCAAGCACAAATTCATGTTAAAAAAAAAAACTTTAAAAGCCCACTCAATTATCCAAATGTTTCTTAACATCCAGATGTTTGGCATTACAAAAGCAAAACATCTGGATAGCAATGAAATGTTTCTGGATATTTTGCTTCCTATAAGCCTATATAAGCATCTTAAAGACAGTATCAAATTTTTTTCTGATAATCCCCTCTATAGTCAAAGTAATGAAGGTCAGAAACATTTTAAATGTGAATTGTTCCCTGCTTTTAAAAAGTGCTCAGTGTTGTTGGCTCTAACGTAGCATGAATGCATAGCTTGTACATTTCTTCTGAATGCACTGCATTCCGATCTCCTAAGTGAGGACTTTAAATAGCAGCTTATCATTATGTCAAAATTCCTTAATGCTTTTACACCAGAAAGAAGGCATATAAGGAAAATAAGAAACTGACCTGCTCTAGACCATCACACTGCTATTTATGTGATAAATGGGACACACAGTGACCTCTAAGAATTGTAATGGGTCAACTATACAAGGCAGCTGGTACATTTAAAAGAAGAGTTCTTNCTGTCAAAATACATAAATAAAATCTTTAAAAAAAAAAAAAAAAAAAAAATAAAAGAAGAGTTCTTTAGGAATTGGTTAAACAAAAAGATTCATTTGGAATTAGTCCTAATGTCTTTCTGTTGCGTAATGTCAGATGTGGAAAAACTTCTATGCATGTGTCCTATGGCATTATATAAAAATAGCATCCCTTAGTGCAACTTGATCACCAGGTAATGCTACTGAAGGTAGAGACAGGTGACAAGTAACTGTAATTTGTGGCTATGCAGCTTTAATAACAACAAAAAAGGCAACCTAGTGAACTCTCTTTAGTTAGCAATCAGGCTCTTTTCATTCTCTTGAATTATAAATGTAGAGAGAAGAAAAGAGGGAAAAGACCCACAAATATTTTACTTCAATTAATTTCAACAGAATGTTGGAATGTATGTGTCAGACTTGACCATGATTAAGCCTGGTGTGTAATTATAGCACAACATCTTTCAGGATCTTGAAGCAATCATTTTCATTTTTCATTCCTACTTGGTGACTAAAAATTACCATTTCAAATTTCAATGAGTAATCCACACCAATTTTGGATATTTAAGAAGTCACAGAGACCTAAAGATAGAATACAATCTACAGAAGTGTTCAGGTAGAGCTGTATGTGGTTCTTGGATAGGATGCTGCAACGTCAGTACTGCTTTTTTCAGAATAATGCAGACACGGAAAACAGAAAACATCTATATGGGTTACCTCTCCTCAGTTAGATCTATAGGACTGAAATAGCACCCAAGGCTGAATATTCTGTGTTGGGACAAAATAATTCTTTTAATGTGTAATATACACAAGTCACGAAAGCTCAGACTTTCTCTTTCACTAGACTGTAAGCTGAGGACAGCGGTCTTATCTTCATGCTTCACCACTGGTCTCCTCTGTGCCTAGAATAGTACCTGGCACAGAGTAGGTGCTCACTAACTATTTGTTGAATGAATGGATGAATTTAATCATTCAATACATATTTCTTGAGAGTCTGCTTGTTTGTAAGATGCTGCTAGATATTAAGGGACGTGCAAAAACTGAATGAACATGCCCAGGTCCATGATAGGTTTGTCTATTAGAGGAAAAAGACATGGACAAATCTAATTCAAGTAATAAGCCAGTGAGGGTTAAATATTACCGGAGTGTGATGCTTGGATAGCGGACTTCAGGGGAAGGAGAGAGCATGCCAAGTGAGGGTAACTACCAATCCCCACGTACTGTTGGCACTCCAGAAACAGTGAAAAAATGGGAGGGAGGAGGAAGGAAAGAATGAACACCTTGCCCTGGTTCCTTTTTAGAAAGGAGAAAGGTGAAAGCCACCTGGGAGGAATGGGGAGAAACGTCAGGGAAGTTAGCTGTGTCTAGACATTCTGGGAAAGAGAAAAGGGACTAGCAAGTTTGCACTCAGTCATGTGAGCGGCCATTTTATGATTGGTTTTTAACTGTTGTAGGAGCTCTAAACTTCCAATTTCTGGGAGGGGCTATATAGCAGAATTGTGAAATACCCCAAGAGAAGCTGTCCTGATAATACCAATCATCAAACCAAAAGGAAGAAATAGATGTTCTTATAAGAGTTCCAGCCCAGTTTTTCCAGGCTCCAGAGACAGAATGTTTGCTTGAGCAATGAAACTTTTGGGTGGTCATCCAAGACAAGCCAGAAAGCCTTTTGAGGTTCTTCAATTGCTACCTATCATTCACCATAATTCTTATAATTGTAGGTTTGTCTGATAGGATCCTTGATCCATTACATTCTTTACACATACATCAATTTTTCTATTTTACAATTGTGCTAAGAATGATTTAAAGTTGTGGTATCATAGAATTTAAATCAGAAAAATAAATTAAAAAAATTTTAACAAAAACTACCTCAGAAATGTGTATACAGCCTCAATACAACGATCTCTGATTCATTTCATTGGGTTTAACACAGTGGGACGTGCTAAAATTTAAGTAAAGTGTGGCTTTTTCTGTGATTAGTAAAAAGCTTTTCCTAAGATTTGCTTAACCCCTCACTGTGTGCAATTGCGGATGGATTCCATTAGAGGGTTGGCTGGATGCTGGCTAATCTGAATCCCCAGCAACGCAGGCTTGAAGGAATTGTTTTGGGCACCGAGACCAATCAGAAGGAGAGACAGCCAACAGCAGAAATGCTACAGTACGGTCACATTCTGTCTGCTTCCGTTTTCATGATACTGTGTGGCTGACAAGGATTCAGGCACGGTCTCGGATGCTTGCTTCATATGCACCAAGTGTTATGCTGCAGACTCTCTGGGCTTAGGCAGAAAGCATACCGGTCTCCAGTTACTCCTGCACAGCTCACTCTGGTTTCCGCTTGATTCTGTAGACCCAGACGGTGCCCCCACCTAAGCTCTGTCTAAGCAACACACACTTGTGGCTCAACACAAAGTCAGCTCACTTTTGTGTAGAAACACTCAAAGTGCTTGCTTTTCCCTGGGGTCAATTCTCTCAGCAGCGAGTCAGAATAAGCACTAAGACAAATGATCAATGTCTGCTTCTTTGAAGAAAGATTACCCTTTTGCTTTGCTTTTAGAGGAATGAGTTCAGGGGCGCCAGAAGAGCCATTTCTATAGCATCACTTATGACGGAGTAAAAGAAAATGGTTTGACAATTTCTTACAATTATTTTTATTCTATTTCATTCATGTATCATAGGACCCAGCCATCCCACTCTTAGGTATTTATTCAAGATAAATGAAAACTTACATTCACACAAAGCTGTGTGCACCTCTATTCATAATCACCAAAAATGGGAGACAATCCAAATGCCTTTTGAATGAGTGAATGGATAAATCTCCACCCAATGGAATACTACTTACCAATAAAAAGGAACTACTGGTACAGGACACAGCTTGGGTGATTATCAAAGGAATTATGCAGAATAGAAGCCAGTCTTAAAAATTTACGTATTGTATGATTCCACTTATAGCACATTCTCCAAATACGTATACATATAACAACAGAGAATGGATCATGATTTGCCAGAGGTTAGAGTGAGGGGAGAGGACTGATTGAGTGATGGACCTATTCTGCATTCTGACTGTGGTGTTTATTATACAGATCTATACAAGTGTTAGAACTCATAGAATAGTACACCAAAAAAGTCAATTTTACTGTTTGTGAATTTAAATGTGTGTGCATGCACACGCACACGCGCACACACACACACACACACACACACACACAGAAACCCAGGGAGGGGACTTGGACTACAGGGGTCAATGGATCCCAATATGACCTACAAGTTCTCTAGCTGCTCCTGGAGCCAGGTTAACAGGTGAGCCACTGTCCTTCTGGATATAGGCAGCAGCCATACAGTGTGACTACTATTTGAAGGGGGTCCAATGACTCCCCACCCACCATCCCTTATCCTGCCATAATTCTTGAAATTGTTAGCACTATGACACTCATCCAGGCTTAAAGCAGCTTCTCTTAATTGTGCTATTCCAATATAAATAGGATAATTAGGAAAAAGAATCCATTAACACTTTAGCAAGAAAGAGGTTTCTTGGATGAAGTAGATTCAGAGAATTCTGGGCAAACAGCACAGAAGACTGTTCTATTTGTAGAAAGGAGAAGGCTGGAACAAGGGAGGCTCTCAAATAAGGGAGACGTAAGAAAATCAGTAGAGGCCACAAAGGCTACTACCACCAGTGAAGACAGTTTTCTAAAAGGGGGCAAGGCAGCCATGTCAACACAACCCATTTTCCATAAACATAAAGACCAGATCTGTCTCAGTCAACATTAAAATTAACACCAGCTAACAGGTCAAGAAACTCTAGCTACTGGAAGCATGGTTATTAAAACTGCCTTTTCAAAACACGTTAATTCCAGAAAGGACTTTCATGCACTTACATAGGATTTGTTTATAAGTGCTGGAGAGAAGATTCTGCCCATTTTTCCATCCAGGATACCCCAGAAACTCTTTCCCCCTGCTCCTTTTCTTACCCCTATGGTTCACATTCGGTGATTATGAAATGACTGAACTAACTTCCTCCAGGGTCTTCAGTGACTTCCTATCCATGAATAGTAAAACCTACACTGTGTCCCATGGCCTTTGAGGCTCTGCATGGCCCGGCCCCTGACTGACTTTCTGATTTGGTGCCCATCACACCCGCACCCCTTGTTTATTCTTCAGTCTGTCTGATTGTTCTGCTGTTTCTTGAATATACCAAACTCACTCCCACCTCCAGGCCTTTGCACATTCTGTTCCAACTGCCTGAACACTGTTCCCACACACCTTATCCTTGCAGTTTCAACTCTAGTGTCACCTCCTCAGACAGACCTTCCCTGACTTCCCATCAAATGGAGCCTCCACACATCAAGGCATGCATACATGACCTCTTGGGTTTTCTTCATTGTACTTGTCATTGTCTGAAATTATTTACCTTTTTGTTTAGAGTGTGGTTTAGGAGTCCACTGATTCTGGAATGAGATGCCTGCTCCGAATCCCAGCATCAACACTTCCTATGGTAACCTTGGGAAAGAGATAGCCTCTCTGTGCCTCAATTTTTCATTTGTCAAATGGTGATACTGAGAGCATCTAGCCTCTGTGTTACGGTTTCAACTGAGTGATTTAACACATGTGAACTCTTTAGAATAGTGTCTGGTGGTTATAAGTGCTGCGTAAGTGTTTACTCAGATTACTAATACAAGAGCTCTAAGCTTTCCAGGCACAGTTGCACATGCCCTGCTGGTCAAGGGGACTCAGCACTGGGTGGACATGTGTCCCTAGCTGCACTATTCTGGGCCTTTCCTCAAAGTCTAATATGGAGGGGAAGAGGGGGTCACGCTCCTTTGACAAGTTCAGGAGCTAAGATCATGTACATCAGGGGTTGCTGAGTTTACAGACTTCCATGTGGAGAAAGCACGCCTGATAATGAAGGCAAAACTAAAGCAAGGAGAGAGATTGAGAATTCTATTAACCGATCCCTGATTCTAGCTGTGCCAGAGGCCAAACTACTATTGGAGGGTTTTAAGTTATATGAGCCAATTAAGACCCCCCCGAAACTGGATAAATTGGGTTTCTCTCCTTTGCAGAAAAAAAAAAAAAAGCCAGCAGGACATAAAAGGCATTGTTTTGGACTATCGGTTCTTTTGGTCACCACCCCACCCCCACTCTCAAGTGCATGGGCGGAGGCACTTGGTTTGGCCAATTGGTCAATTCCATCTTCTTGGCTACCGTAATTGGTCTGGGAGCATAGTCCAGGTCAGAGAGAATTTACGCAGGAATTTTTATAGAAAATATTGGAAATATGAAGCCAGTTTTTCTCTGGAATGGCAATGCTGGAGGGTGCCAGCCTGGAGCTGTTTGGGGCATTTCGTAGAAAGGGCCCTTCTGAAAGCAAAGCCCACAGAGAAAATGTGAACACAGAGAGATCAAGGCTGATGACATCAACGCTCAGAACAGCTGAGGTTAAGAGGTTCAGGAAGCTTAAAAAACACATTAAAGAGAATTGTTAATCAGCTGCAGAACACACATGTTTAGAATCTCACTAAATCATGGTCAATGTAAGCAGACTTTCCCAGTTGGCTTTGTGTTCTGAAAGATTTTAGATGCAGTGTTAGCCAAAAGAGAAGTTATTTTTGCTGTTTGCTTCGTTTTATAGAAGGATTAAGACCGTTCTTATTGAAAATTATGAAAGAAGCAGAATTTCAGAGCTGAAAGGGACCTTAGAGTTTCTCTAGACGGATGATTTCCAAGCTCTGAGCCATATAGTTTTTACAAGTGGTCCCTCAATCCATAGGCCACAAACTTTGTGCTGTACACAAAAGCAAGCACAGATCTGGCACACACATAGTGAAGGGTCATTTTTCAGATTCACATGGATGCTACTATGATGAACTTTGTTACAATTCATTTAAAAACTGGACTGAAAGCATAGTAGCTATTTATCATTGTATCTTCTTAGAATTGAGCAAAAGTACCACCAACCTTTGGTAGTGGGGGAAGGTCTGAATACTTTCTCGAGGTTAAAAAATTTCACATAACTGGAAAGATTTTAAAACATTTATCTGAACCAAAATGTTGATTTGTATTCATCGAAGGGACTAAGCTGACGTGAGTTGTCTGATATTTACAGCGCTCTGTGCTAGTACTCGTGCCACCGTGTGTGGCTATGGAGAGGCAGCTGCCCAAGTGGCATGGTACCTAAGTGGTAAATGGAGACGTGAAGCGCCTTACTGACCATTACCTCTCCCCACCCATAGCCTTACCTTCATTGGGCAGGTCCTGCAGCGGCTGGCCCTCGTATGCTTTCCGTTAGCCTTTAAAATAAAACTGCCGGTTGTTTTACCAGCAACAATGGGTTTATTCGGGAATACCCCAGAAATACAAACCGGGATACAGGTAACTCTGCTAAAGGAGGGAGGGGAGCGCTCTTTTACAGAGGAAAGGGGGACGCTGGGAAAGCTGTTATAAACAATAAGCCCATTGGACTAAACTGGGAGCTGGAAGTGTAGTGGCTTTTCATTGGCTGGGTTGTGACTGTCTCTCATTGGCTGGGCTGTTGCCAAGGTGGGAGCAAAGCCTCTGTCCCTCCTGCTCTGGTAGGAAGGTCCTGTCTTTTCCTGTTGGATTTGTAGTTGAGCACCAGTGGTAGGGCAGGAGAAGTCCCCCTGCCTCACCTTGCGACTCCATCCTCGTGAGGTTTCCTTGATTCATTTTCCCGCTTCCCCCATCACTTGGTACCTCTCCCCCTTGCTCGCTGCGCTTATGTCACATGGGTTTCTTGCAATGTGTTGGAAAGGCTCTGATTTCTCTTAAAACAGGGCCTCGGGCTGTGATTGCCTCTGTCTGTAATGCTGTCTGTCCCCCTTCCTCTCCTTAAGGTAAGGCCTCCTCTTACTCTTTCCTCACCACTGAGCTCCAGGATCAGCCCCTCAGGGGAAGGCTTCGGAGTCCGAGTCCGGGACTGCCTTCCTGCGGAGCGTCTCTCTCAGTGTGTAGCTCTGCTCTGGTGCTGCAGGCTGACCCCGTCTGCCTGCCGCTACTGGCGTGGACGTGCGCGGAGAGCAGGGCCTGTGTCTGGGCATCTTCGTCTTCCCAGTGCCTGGTACCTAATCGCGTTCGTTGCACAAATGACGAAGGCTGCTCGGGTGTCTTCATTTGGCACTATCTCTGCTCCTCTATCTCCATCACGCCATTTTTTAATTTAAAAAAAAAATTTTTTTTTTTTACATTCTTTTGCTTCATTTCTACTTTCTCTGTCCCTGTAACCAGGCTTGGAACTCTTCAAGGGCAGAAACTGTGTTGCATTTATCTTTTTATCACCCATGTATGATCTATTTTTGTCCAAAATGTGAATAGAAAGCACACCTGCAAGATTGTGACATAACCAGAAAACTATGTCCTATATACAGCCTTGTTCTAAAAATGGCCCAGCACATGCTCTGGTATAATCTGACTCAGATGCTTCATACCGTAGCATTTCAGGAATAGGCCTGTCTTTATACACTAGTTAAAACCCAGGAATTGAACTCGTACATTTAAGCAACTGCTAAGATGACTCCATTACTCCCGGGTTTAGCAAGAAGCAAAGCCTCCTTAAACCAGGTGCATTCTATTGCTTCACAAAGACTGTCTTCTCTACTTAACCTTCAGTGAAAGCTAAAGGAACAAGGACATGTGGCCTGGAAGACCACACAAGAATAATGCCGCGGGGCGCATGGGTGGCACAGCGGTTAAACGTCTGCCTTCGGCTCAGGGCGTGATCCCGGCGTTATGGGATCGAGCCCCACATCAGGCTCGTCTGCTATGAGCCTGCTTCTTCCTCTCCCACTCCCCCTGCTTGTGTTCCCTCTCTCGCTGGCTGTCTCTATCTCTGTCGAATAAATAAATAAAATCTTTAAAAAAAAAAAAAAGAATAATGCCGCATTTACTGCAATGCATAAGCGTAAACTTACGGAGTTACACACCCTGCCTTTGAACCCTAGCTTTGCTACCAACTAGCTGCGCGCCTTAGCGAGCCACCATACCCTTCTTAGCTTTATTTTCTTCATGGCGAAGTGCAGAGAACAATAATACCTACCCCATAGGAAACCTAGTTAAAACCACGAAAGTAAAGCGCTTGCCCAAGGCCAGACAGAAGGTTCAAGATCATGCTTTGCTTCCTTCCTGGGGAGGAGGGGGGGTGGGTGGGTGGAGCTGATTTAGCCTGAGTGGGAGGAACATCCTGGATTGGGGAAACTCTGCCTCTTCTTTTTCTGCAGACAGGGCGGTAAATTGGAAAGGATTAAAAAATATCCTGGGGGAATAGAGAATAACTGCCCAAAGCCATTATTAACCATTTGTTCTTTTTTGGGGTGAGAGTGGGGGAGGCGGGGGCGTTGGAATATGGGACAAGCAACTGGCATTTGGGTGCAGCAGTCAGTTTGTCTAATAAGAATAAAGTCTCAAGAAACCTTGGGGAAGGAAGACAGAACAGATCCATTTAAATCTAGTTCGCTGCAGATCCTCCCATGAAACACGAAGTGCCCGGAGCTTCCTGACGGCTGCAGACTGTTGCTGTTTTTATTGTGATTTTAAGTGGGGGTCGGGTTTGCACGATGCCTCTCACATGCTCGTTTCCTCTGAAACCTGATGTTGAATTATTGCCTTTTTAAATTGTGAGCATTCAGATTAGACCGTGGAATGAAAGAGTATTATAAAGTATGACGCAGAGGTAAAGAATAATGATTAAAACTTTCGTTTTCCATCAGCTCCTTCTGATCCACTCTCCAGATTCCACGAGGGTCTTATTCCTAAAACACAGGCTGGTCACATCTTTCCCTGGCTTGTAGTCCCTCCGGTCTCAATACTTAGAGCAGTCATTGTCATTTTCTTTAAATTCTTCAGTTTTTGTTAAATGGATAAAAAGCCAAATGGTAGGGAAAAGCACTAAATCCTTTCTGTACCCCTTCCGTCCTCAGTTTTGTTCCTCACAGAAAACCACTTGAAACTCTTTTAGCTTGGGGCTCCTGGGTGGCTCGGTTGGTTAAGCGTCTGCCTTCAGCTCAGGTCATGATCCCAGAGTCCTGGAATCGAGTCCTACATCAGGTTCCTTGCTCAGTGGGGAGCCTGCTTCTCCCTCTGCCTGCCCCTCCCCCTGGTTGTGCTCTCTCTCTCTCTCTCTCCGACAAATAAATAAATAAAATCTTAAAAAAAAAATAAACTCTTAGCTCTTCAATTTCTTTTAGTAATCGGGTTCTGTATAAATAATATAATAATAATCATAATCAGATTCTATAGTTATAATGGTATTTGGTTTATCAATTTTTGTCTGTACTTGTTAACTTTCAGCACATTCGAGTGTGTGCACCCACACACATACACACACCCACACACACACCCCCACACCCCCACACCCCTGTGGTCATTTTTTCGTAGTCATTTGAGCATCGGTTGCTTATACCCTGTTCTCTTACTCCTTAATACTTTAGTGTGTAATTCTTAGGAACAAGGATGTTCTCTTATGTAATTCTAATGCATTATCTAATCTGTATTCCATTTGCCATACATATCAATTGTCTCAATAATGTCTTTTACAGAATCTTTTTTTCTCCAGTACAGTACTCAGTATAAGACCATGTATTACATTTTCTTGGGTCGTGTTTCTTTAGTCTGTTAATTTGGAATTGTTCCCCTGCTTTTCTTTGTCTTTTATGACATTGGCATTTTTTAAAAGGCCATTAGTTTTATAAAGTGTTTCTCAATGTGAGTTTTATGATACTTTGTCATGATTAGATTCGGTTGGACAAGTCCTGCATGAATACTAAAAATGGATGCGGTGTCCTTCTCAGGGCATCCCATCCAGGAGCATTTGACATTAATTTTGGTCATCTGGTCATGATATTGTCTAGGTTCTTCACTGACTGCAAAGTTACTATGTTTCTCTTGTAAGTAATAAGCAGTCCCTGGGAAGACACTTTGAGAACTGATACTAATCTGGCACTGTACCAAATTTTCTCCTATAAATTAAGCATCTATTGATGATTTTTGCTCAAACTAGTCTTTACTATGATGGTTACAAAAATGGCTATTTTCCCCATCTACCCCACTCTTCACTTTTATTAGCTGACATTCTACTATAAGGATGAGTTTCTTTCTTCCCACCCTCCTCTTCTACCTTCCCCTCCTTCTTCTCCCCCCCCACCTGCTCTAAGAGCAAATCTATTTGAAAGACTGTTGTTCACTTTCAGTGGTGCCAATTCAGAGATGAAGTTGATGGAAGTCAGTCTCCTCTAGACTATGCCATCTGAACACGCACACATATACACCCTCTATACCCCCCACATACATACCACACATATACATACAAACCACACACACACACCATACACACGCATACACACACACATACACACACACACAGCTTAAAAGGGATAACTTAAAAGGGAAATAATAACACAAGACGCCCCTTTAATCTCCCATTGCAGATAAGCGGAATGTAGCCTTTAGATCTATATTTGTGATATGTATATGACTTACTTGTTCAATACATTAGTGACTCAAATTTGAAACAAAATTTATGTGATGCTTTCAACTTCCATTTCTGTCAGGAGCAGCCTGAGATTGCAAGATGAAGTATTGCGGGCACCCCAAATCCAACCAAATCCCAAACCCAGCTATGATGTCAAGCTTCTTAGCTTTTTGGATTGGGATTTTTTTTTTTATTCCACACAATCAAAATAAAATACAGAAAATAATTTGAGTGCCAAGGCTGCTATCTGATTGCAACTATTATCCATAGACCCCAGGTTCAAATTTTGCACTTATATGTTTGTGTTTGTATTTATATTTACACTTCATCAAAACAGCTCCATTGTTCTCACTGAGAAAACTGAATTCGAAAGTGTAATATGCATCACCATTTTATGCATCAAAGCCTTATTGAGTCTTCTTATAATTCTAATTAAAATAGAAAGATTTGAAAAACCCATACTGTCTGAATCACTAACTGAAGCCCAGGCTCCTTGCAATGACACCACACACAAGGCCCTTTATGACTTGATTTCTTTTTGACATCCCAACCTCACGTCCTTATGCTCCGTCCAGCTGTCAAAGTAGTTGCAACTCCTTGAATCTGCTGTGGTTTTCTTGCTCTTCTGTCTTTGCTTGGTGGTCCCTGTCTGGAATGTCCTTTCTCAACTTGCTTGCCTGAGGAAACGGTGCTCATGCTTCAAGCGTCAGCTCAGGAGTAATGTTCTGGAGGGACCGGCAGAGAGAGAGGGACTATGCATCCCCTTCTGCCTCATCCAGCCCCATGGGCACCCACGTTATCCCGGGGCATGCTCATTCTCAGAACTTGTTCCTTTTCTGTGCTTATTTGTCAGCAGCCATTGAAGGGTTGAGACATTTCATCCTTCTTTCTTCCCCATGCCTGCGATGGTAGTATGCATGCAGTAAATATAATTATTTGACAAACTGTATAATGATATGTTGTCTTCCTAAAGTCTGTTCAAATGGCTGCCCTCATACTGAGAAACACATTGACTGCTAAAGAAATCCAAGTGTCAAGAGGTTTGGGTGGGGCTACTCTTTAGTTATTTGTAAATTTCCCTCACTGTTGAAACCCTCAGGACCCTCGAGTACAAGGGTGAGGTCTATAGGACTCTAAAAATTACTGAAAAGATGTAACTATGTCATAACCACCTTATAGCAAGTTTGGAGCTTACCAAAGAGGAAAAATATGCCTTTGCTTTTATTGCTCAAACAGTACAACAGTTTACTTAACCGTTTCCACATTGCTGGCTGTATCCAAATTATGTAATTATCCCCTTAATTTTGGGACATTTAAATAGTTTCCAATTTTCATTACTATAAATAATATTGTTGAAAGCATCTTCCTCCATATATTTAAACATTATTTCTTAGGATTAATTATTCAAATTGCAAAATCTGGGCCACATAGTACAAATACTTTAATGGATCACCATATTTAATACCTTCAAGAAATGGTTTTGCCAATATGCCATGCTGCCAGAAGTATATGAATATACCCTTTTCAGCTTATTCTTGCCATTCTTTTTTTGATTTTGTTGAAAAATATCTCATGGTTGTTTTGAAATCTTAATCTTTTTATTTCTAATGGTATATACGTACATTCATTGTCTAAGTATTATTCTTGGTGGGAAACTTACTGAGACATAAAATTTAAAAGCCTACTTTTAAACTTAGATTGCTTTTATGGTTCAAAATACTAGAATTTGATTGCTTTCCAACTCATAATTATCAAATTCCGGATATGCAGAGCTCTAGCAACATTTTCTCATAAATGTAGTATTCCTACCTCGTTTCTGTCCCTGCAGCTTGTTATAGTAAAAGGTATGGTGAATCACATGCCGTCCAGCCTATGTTGGCCAAGAAAATAGCTCCATCTCTGCAGTTGTCTGGCACATCTCGACTAAATATATGGTGAAGCTTAGAAGTGTTTCAAGGTTCTTGTTCCAAAATGTAGGAAAAAAACTGAGTTGCTTGCATATGCAAGCATAAAATAACTCACTTGGCATTAGTGCCTTTAGGTTCTTTGACTGAAGTGTGTATAAGGGAATAAAAAGGGTTCTCATTTAAATGCAATTAAAGACTTGATATTTTTTCATCTTTGTTCCCTGGAAAAGATTTATAGTATGGTAAATGGTGTTGTAGAGTAAATTCTAAATTGGCTCTCAGGCATTGTAGCTACATGATGCCAACTTCTGCAAATGAACTGTAAATTTTGTTTTCAAACAGTTGCATGGATGGCTGGTCAAATTGATCCACCTGCCTTAATGGACCATTGTGTAACAGGGTGGAAAAAAGAGGAAACTTGATTAAGGCACCATTTTGATCAGAGACTGAAATCAAATGATGTGAGTGCTAAGGTCATTCCGATGTCCTCCAGTGACTCCGACCTGTGTCACTTTGTCTCAGAGTACTGTGGGGAGCTCGGCTAACCTCACCTCAATCATGTTCATGGCAAACAAAATTATTTTTCATGGTATCAACATTTGACGTGTTTTGAGATAAGGTTCAGTTTTTCCCAAAGGAATGTTATAAATGCAATCCATTTATTTTGATAATTTTGATAATTCTCCATATGACTTTTGAATAGGGAAAAATAAGTGGTTTTTTTTTAAGGGTGAGGAACAAATGACAATTCTCAACAAATACGAAATTTGTCATGAGAAACATGCACTTTAATTTTACAGCTGTTTATCTCTGACCACGTCTAGCTCTTTCTCAGCTTCTCGATACCTTCCTCCATGAACCTACTGGGCTCACCCACCCAATCCCAGAACTTATACAACCCTTGGGGCAACACAAGGTCCTATCACTTCTAGCAAGAGGAGTTTGGGAAACACCTTCTGCTGTAAGTGTTGTTCCTCAACAGTTGTTTCGTACCATCTTTCAGGGGCAAGTAGATGAGCTGGGTAGATGGAGCCAAATCGTTACGTGAGTTTCGAGCCAAATCGACCCACCTGCCTTAACGGATCATTATATAACAGAATTAAAAACAACAACAATAAAACACCCCATTTTGCCTTTAAGCTCTAGAGCTGCAGTGGCTGGCAGCCAGATCTTTCCCATCCAGTGATGATGGCCATGTGGCAGCTTCCAGAACCCATTCTCATCTCCGGAGGAACTTGGAATTTAGGTGAGGGTGTGGCGGTTTGGACAGGGAATCTGCCTGTTTGGTCTCCTTCTGCTGAACTCTTTATCTTGGTCTTTTAGTTGTTTTCTTTCTTTTCTTTTACTTCCAGTATGGTTAACGTTACAGTGTAATGCTAGTTTGGGGTGTATGTTAGAGTGATTCCACACTGCCATACATCACCCGGTGCTCATGACAGCAAGTGCCCTCCTTTATTTCCTGTCTTGTTTTTGTCCCTCTTTGACATCGCCTCCCTGCACAGGCCTCAAATATGCATAATTAGTGTGTCCTTCCTCCTCATTTCCTACATCCCCTGAATTTCTTCTGAAGAGGAGGAACCCAGCCTTATATTCTGCCATGTTGTCTTATTCCTAATAGTCAAGTGTCTTGGAGCTGTACATCTTTTCCCACCACCCCGGCTTCTTAGTCATCTGATTTTTGTGCTTAAAGATTTATTAAGCCCCGAGGCTTCCTTAGCTCAGTGTCCTTGAGACGGATGTGTACCCAGAATTATAGCAGAGCTCTGTGACTCTCCCCACCAGGCCCATACCCCTGCCGTGATGGCTTCTCTGCTCTTGCTGCTGCTGTTCCAGCAGTCTGTGGCCTCGCCGTTTTCCCCACGTGGGGCAGCCAGGGCTGTGCTGGCATTCGGTTAGCCTGCTCCCGGGAGTACTTATGAAGTTTGTCTCAGTTGTTTGGATTCTGGGGCAAGGTCTACCCTCTCTGCCATCTATGTTTAGGTAAACGACAATATCGAAAGTGGCACAAGAATGATATAAAAATGCACACTTGTAAAATAAAGCCTATATAAACATGAATGGTGCCATTGACTTTTTTAAATAGGAACACAATTTTCTGGCAATACAGAATAGAACCATAAATTTAGTTTTTGATGATTCATTACTTAATAGGAAATATTCCATTTCAATATTTGTAAACAAAGTAAAACTGCAATTTATTAATTTATTCATCCATTTAGTCAGCATGTGTAATTTGAGCATCTTATATGAGTCAGATTTTGCACTAAATAATGGAGGTACAAAGATGAATAAAACATCTACCCACAGGGATATAACAGTGTAAGGGGAGAGACAGATACAAAAGCAGGTCATTTGAAAACACCAACAGGGTAGACAGAGAGGATTAGGGAGTAGGAATAAATGAATAATGGCACAAGTGAATGAATCTACCTACCCATTTCTTTTAATATAATAGAAAGCAAGTAATTCAGTTGCAACTTTATACTTCCTAGATGAGGCGGCTTGAAAATACATCTGCAATTAAAAAAAAAAAGATTCCTCTTATCGAGAGCTGGGGTTGATGCTCTTTCTCTTGAAACTGAGCAGGATTTTTGATGATTTTGCCCTCTAGAATGTGGTGGCAGTAATGCTTGAGGACTTCTGAAGGGAAGACACAGAGGGTGATGCATACCCTGCCTGGCTTGCTGGAGTAGTCAGGCTGGAGCCCCAGGCGTCATCTGTGAGGGAACCCAAGCTAGCTCCTGTAAAGACACTTCATGGAGAAGTGCTGGGGCTACACGAGGAAGGAGAGAGACACTAGCCACCGACGCCCCATCCCCCTCATTTCTCCAGCCCCTCCTCTGCTCCAGCTCCAGCTATTTGACGGCAGCCACATGAGACACCCCAAGGCAGGATTACCCGGGGAAGCCCTTTCCAGGCTCCTGACCCACAGAAACCATAAATGATAAAAAAAAATGTTCGTTGTTTTCAGACATAAAGTATTGGGAGATTTGTTGCACATGAGTAGATTAATGGAACAGGTTTTTAAAACTTGTAGTGAGGTTCCGCGATAACAAAACCTTAAAACATGTGGCATTAGCTTTGGGTCTGGGCCGCAGGCAGATGCTACAAGAGCTTTGCAGAAATCGTTAGCAGAAGCTCGATAGGCTTCAGGGAATCTGTTGTAGCGTTTAAAGGAAAGCGGGGAATACTGTATTGAAAACCGGAGGAAAGAAGACCTTTGTTAGGTGGTGATGGGAGGTTTAGCGCCATTGTCACCTATAGTGACGTGGAAAAGGGAAAATATACCAAATGAACTGATGGACCTGGCTAAGAAAATTTGCAGGTAAAATGTTGGAAAAATGTTGAAAAGTCTTTTAGATTTGTGTATTTAGATTAACAGAGAGACAAGCCAAAAATGCAACTGTTCAGTTTTCCTTAAAAATTTAGAGGAAATACTAAGATGCCATGACTCTCTCTGTTTAAAAATAAAACTGTTTCTAGCCTAACCAGATGGCAAAAAACTCTCAAATCAAGTAATAATTTCAGGGCAAAAGTCAAAGCCATGACGGTCCTGTAATATCTTTTGTTAAGATCTCAGAAAGATGTCAGGTGGTGTCTCACAGATCCTTTCACAGAGACAAAACGTCTTTTAAGGATTTTAAGGGCACATCTCACAGGCCCTCTCTGCAACAGTAGAACTTTTATGAATCTTATTGGAATTTTCCTATAGCAACCTCTCAGAAGCCCAAGGTAGAGAAGGCTTTCCTTAGAGAGATTTGTATAGCTTCTGATTAATGGAGTGGATTATACATTACTATACAAAAATCCCACAAAAATTTTAAAGGAATTGTATCGGCTTGAACTAAAAATGACAAAGACAAAATTGAAAGAGGACTTTGTTCCATTGAACTAATGTGGGTAGGAAGGGAGCTGAGAAAACTACTCAGTGGCAAACAGGCTAGTTTTTTCGGAAGAGTAAAAATGACTTAGGGGGTAAAACTGAGAGCAAGGGACCAAGGCCAAGAACCACAAACAATCATTCTCTGCAAGTAGGACTGGGCCTTAAGCAAGAAACTGGCAACAAGTTCCCCTATGGACTTCAGGATCGCCATGGGCCAGAGACAGCTATGTGCTCCTCGTTTCCCGCCTTATGAATGGGAGTGCCAGCAATGGTCACCCTATGCCTGCCCCATCATTGTATGCTAGGCATGTGGGCCAGACAACTTGTCACTCTAGTCCATAAGTCTTCTAACAGAGAGAAACTGTACCCAAGGAACTGTACCCAAAGAGTTGTATCCAAGGAATGCCATCCACTCTTGGATTTGATTTAGATGATCAGATCCTGAACTTCAAGTCTGATACTTTAATGTCACGAAACTAGAGGGGTCTTGGGAAGGGGTAAATATATTTTGCTTGTGTAATTTGTGCCAGAAAGTAAGCTGCAACGGTTTAAATCTATGGCTGCAAATATTTTGACGCTCCTCCTGTCAGTTTCTTCTTGAAACTGGGTGGGCTTTTGAAAGTGTTTTAACTGGTAGGATAGGGCAGAGGAATGCTATGTTAATTTCCAAGGCTAAATGATAAATAGTAATGCGACTTCTGCCCTGTTTGCTGGAACACTTGCAATGGAACACTGTGCTGGCAGTTAGGCAGTCTGTCTGTCCTAAGGCTGTGAGGAAACCCAACTGGTCCACCTGTAGAAATGGCATAAAGGACCCAGGAGCAGTGTCTCTATCTCTATCTGTATCTCTATCTATGTATCTACCTATCTATCTGCTATGTCTTTCTCTCTCCATCTATCTATCATCATCTACACATGTATAAAGGGATGACTAGTTAATCCTCCATTGCTCTAGACCTTCCACTCTTCCTGCTCCAGTCACCTTCTGACTGGATGAGAAGTCCCAAGCCAGAGCTGCACAACAGAGCCCTTCCCAAATTTTGACTCATAGGAACTAAGTTTTGGTGTGATTTGTTATACATAGATAACGAGCAAACTGGCCACATGTACTTGAACAGCATATAACTTATGTTTCCAAATGGGGAAATGGACATGAACTTATTCATTCATTTATTCTTTGCTTTATATTGCATGCCTTGCAAGGATAATGATTGGATCAATGAATAGCCCCGTTTTAAGGTGAGAAAACTGAGCCACAGAGGGATTAAGCAACTTATTCAAAGGCACAGGGCAAGTGAGGTCACAACTGAATTTGAAACATTCCAAAAGCTATTTGTTAAGTTTTGTTCATTCAACAAATATTTTATTGTGTGTCAAGTATGTATTAGGCAATGGGGCTATAATGGTGAACGAGAAAATGAACGCTCCTGTTCTAATCGTCCTGAGATCCCTCTAATGAGAAACCGACAGTAAACAAGAATAATTCTACATTTTGATAAATGCAGAGAAGAGATGTAGGAGAATGCGCCGATAGATTGCAATGGGGAATTCTCGCTTTAGAGGTGTTCAGGAAAGTTCTTTCTGAGGGGGAGACATTTGAGCTAGAACTCAAGTTTGAGAAGTAGGCAGTTATGTGAGGAGGGAGCACTTAGCATTTTTTGGAGAGGATGCGTGTGAAGTTTCCCACACAGTACCTTGGTACGTGGCCTCACTTTGTAGGGCCTCCCATAAGAAGGACTGGCAGTGAGAAGGCTTTGTGTGGGTTCTTTGAGACTAAGTGTCTCTTTACATTTTGCAAACCTTGGCATCTTTCTTGCCTCACCCGAGCCTGGCCCTGCATGTGAACTTAACACATTTTAGATTTGCAATGCATTACTGCTTATCAGGTTTAAGACTCATTTAAAGAAATAAAAGAATCAACATAGACACAGACACATATGCCTAGGAAAAAGTCAAAGGATTGATAAAAATTAAGGTGTTTGAAAGTAGTATGGCTACTGGAAATTATATGATGAGTAGTGGGAGCACTGGCTCCTATATTCAGGGAGAGTCCAGACTCGGGTTACGTGGTGGCGTGAGCCGTCTCATTAAGCTTGTCATGTTGTAGTACCTGTTGGGTGATGAACTAATCAGCTGCAAGAGTGCAGAAGGCAGTGCTATCTTCTGAGAGAAAGAGAGAAAAATCAGCATTCAGTCAATGATCTCAGCGAGGAACGGTGGGTGCTCCTCCAGCAGGGGACTTCTGGAAAAATTCAATATTCACAAATTCCTCCTCTGTAACATAAATATTTGTTTTGGTCGAATTCTTAGAAACTGCCTTTCTCAGTGATTAGAAGAGCATGTGTTACTGCACTCGGACTCAGAATGTTCCACGGCCAAGTCGAACCGGGAATTCTCCTTCGTTAGTAGGGTCATTTTCCCCTTGCAGGTTCTAAATCATTCCTGGGACACTGAAGACATTGGCTGAGGTGAAGCCATGTGCCTTGCAGACATGCGGGGGGAGGGGTGGTGCTGAGCAACGGACCTGAAACAAATTCTGACCTTTGGGAAGAGCCAATGTGTGTCCCTCACTTCGCTCTTTATCATCCAAGCATGCTTTCAGTATAAGCGGTTTGGCTTTTCTTACTATTGCTCATTTCTCTCTTGCTTTCTTTCAGGGATTGTTTTTCTAGAAGAGACAGTGGTTCAAGGTCATTTCTAATTCCCCGTATTTATTACTCTTGGGTTATTAAAGTCTTTTTATTATGCAAAGAACTTCCCTTCTTTTCACACACTTCCTATTACAGACGTCCCTGCAGCCTCATCCAGCCCGACTCAGAGGAGAGTGAGGAAAGCATGCATTCTACTCATCTGTAAAGCTCGGGTTTACTGAGTAACTACTCAAGTCAGGCATTGTCTCTTGGATGCTGGGGATCTATCATTTCCAGAGGCCCTGGAAGAACTCACCGTGTAGTGTAATTACCTACTTACGTAAGTGCGTACAGCAAAAAGGTGTTATTCACACTAGTTTATAAATATCAAAAAAGCACAGAGTGTGTTTTTGGGGTGGGTTGCTCGGAAGTGGGGTGATGTTCAGCATTCTTTTGAAGGATAATTTGGAGTTTCCTAAGTGGAATAGTAGGGCATTTCAGATAAGATTTATTCGCTCATTAATTGGTTCACTTGTTTCTTCATTCATTTATTCATTGATTCATCAAACACCTATTGTAGGCCAGAAATATTCTAGGTAATAGTGATACAAAGTGAGTAAAAGTGGTCTCTGCTCACAACGAATATGGAAACAAATGCCTGAGATGTGTTTTGGTGCGCTGATAGAAGTCCATACGTGGCTTTTTGGGAAAGGCTTCAGGAAAATTCCATAAAGGTGGTAATATTAGAACAGAATGTTAATAGACATGTGACTATTTATCAGGCTGATAGGAAAAAGGGTGAAGGTAAAGGAGAAGATTCCAGGCAGAGCAAACACAAAGGCAGAGAACCTTGAAATAGCCTTGCATATTTTGTGTAACTGCAAGGGATATGGCCTGATTGGAGCCTCGGGTATTTATTCTGTGGCACAGGGATGGAAAAGTCTGAAGAGGCAGTGGGTGGGGGCACTTCCAGGGGGCCACACACTAGCAGGAAGGGGGGTTTCGGTGAGGTCATTTGGGGACTACAAGTGATTTGGCTAGTCTGAAGGAGGGGAAGGAGAAGAAACCAGACAGGATGAAAGGGTCATGCCAGGGAGGGCCTGGAGCGCTGGCTTAAAGCAAACAGAGCCTTGGGGCGCCTGGGTGGCTCAGTTGGTTGAGTGTCCCACTCTTGATTTTACCTCAGGTCATGGTCTCGGGGGTTGTGGGATCCAGCCCCATGGCCTGCTCTGTGCTCAGCAGGGAGTCTCCTTGGGATTATCTCTCTTCCTTTTCTTCTGCCCCTTCCCTGGTTCCCTGCCACCCCCCCACCCCCACCTCGCCCCACTTGTGCCCTCTCTCTCTCTAAAATAAGTAAATAAATCTTAAAAAAAAAAAAGCAAGTAGAGCCTTTCCTGTCAGTGCTGGGGAGACATGGATGGATTTAAAAAAACAATTGTTTAAAATTTTTATTTGTAAAAATTTACAGACTGGAAAATTTGCTCTTCTTGGTGTACAGTTTTATGGGTTTTGACAAATGCACACAGTCATATACCAACCATCACAGACAAGTGTAGAATAGTTCCAGCACCCTACAAGGATCCCTCAGGCTGCCCCCTTGGAGTCAACTCTCCTCCCATCCTAGGCAATCACTGATCTGTTTTCGGTTCCTCTAAGTTTGCCTTTTCCAGAACATCATATCTATGGAATCATATAATATATAATCTTCTGAGTCTGGCTTCTTTCACTTAGTAATATGCACTTAAAATTCCTCTGGGTTTTTGTTTTTGTTTTTTGTGTCTTTTCATGGCTTGGTAGCTCATTTCTGTTTACCACTGAATAACACCCCATTGTCTGGATGTATCACAGTTTACTTATCCATTCACCTACTAAAGGACATTTTGGTTGCTTCCAAGTTTTGGCAATTATGAATAAAACTGCTATAAACATGAGGTTCACTTCTTTTCATTCAAGGTTGCATTTTAGGAAGATTGGTCCAGCAACAATGTGGAGAATGTACTGAAGGGACAAGAAAAAATTGAGTTGAAGGTTTCTCAATTAGTTTATCTCTTATTATTCTAGGATGTGTTGTTACACAACCAGTAGGTACACAGAAAAAGCATTAACACAGTGATGGCTAGCATACGTGAAGCGATTCAATTGATTTGACCAATCTGAGTAACAAAGTATTTTAAAAATATACCCATCAGCTTATTAGATATTTGACTCAGTGATTTGTAGTCACAGCTTATTTTGACTTGATATTTATCCCCTTCTTTATCATTTAGTGGATATAAGAAATTTAGGAAAAAAGAGTGTTTTCTTTTACATTCCATAATTGTGTATCTGAGTGAAATGAGTAGTCGTGTGCTTTGCTAATACTCAGGATGCTCTCATGATATTAAGGGAAGATGGATTTACTTTGATTAATGGATTTAAAAAAATCTTGTTTTAAGAAACTCTAGGTGTTGGCTTATGAAAGGTCAAATCCCAGAGACCAGTAGTCTGTAGCCAGCAAAGATAATACATAAGAAAATGGAGCTTTTTCTTTTGCCCATTTTAAGGCCTTGTTTTCAGTGAATAAATAAAATCTATGTGTTTTTTTGAATTTCATTTAAATTGATTTAGAAAGTATCAAATGGAAGTTTATACAGGACTTTAAGCTATGGAATCTGATGACTCAGATTCAAATCCTAGTTCCACTAACTGTGTGACATTGGGAAAGGTACTTAAATGATAAGCTCTCACTTCCTTCTTTATAAAGTGGGAATGAAAAATGATAGTACTTACATCCAGGGTCCTGGTGAAAGCTAATTGAAATGGTACCTTAAAATGCTTAACCAAGACTGATACGTAGTATGTGTTTGATAAATATGGGCTATTATAAACATTAACAAAATCAAGAGCCTACTTGAAGGCATTGTGCTGAAACGTAACAATGAAATAATACATGGCTCCTTCGTCAGGGAGTTTGCGATTTGCAATCTATCTGGAGCTGCAGATACGTTCAGAACCACCACGTAAAACTCAACCAGAATGAAGCACAAGTTGCATTGTTTTTTATAAGGTAAGATGAGGTCAGAATGATTACAGATCCCTGGGTGGAGGACAGGACGCTTCAGCCAAGGGCAGGATTTGATCTGGACCTTAGCAGAGGACGATGACGGGTGTCATAGTTTGAGAAGCAAAGGAGCATGACTCACATATGGGTTTAGAAAGGTTTGGAGAAGGGTCCTCTGGAGCTTAAGAGTAGAGAGGCTAGGGAATGCTGGAGAAAGACGTGATGGGAAAAGCAAGTAGAGAGAAGTTTATAAAGGGCCCAGGGTGCCAAGGGGAGAGGTTGGACTTGGTTTTACTTATTCGCAATATTTTACAACTTTTCATATTGGTGCTCTGAAAAGCCAGCCTAGAAGAGAACTCATGCAAAGTTTTATTTCCCTTCCTTTGGAAAAGGAAAACAAACCACCCTTGTAAATCATTAATGGCCCATTTTAAAAAGGAGATTACAGTCCTGAGAGTTACTATTTTTCTATTCAGCAGAGAAATAAAAAGAAACATATTGAATTATGTGAAAATATGAATTGGTCTCTGTGCTCCAGTACCTATCTGGGACAGATTTATAAATACCGAAATGATATAAATGACCAATGTTCGACTCCTTTAATGAACTTTTCATGGGAAGGATCCTGAAATAAAATGTTTTAGGGCAAAATAGTTGTAGTCTGGAAATCTGAAGGTTATTATTGTGGTCTTCTGTGTTCACTTATGTCTAAGGGTACTTGAAGATTTTTAGTTTTTTGCCTACTTGGCCAATTCTGAGAACATTTGAGGAATTGAGAATTTATTTCCTCATTTATTAGGCCCTGAATGCATTTTAAAGGTAACACTGAGATCTTAAGTCATTTGATTGCTCTCATTGTGCAGTTCGTTGATGTAGAACTGACATTGAGAGAATTAATTTCCAAGTAAGGTTTAGTCGATTCTAAGATGACACAAGGCGGTCTTCCTCGAAAGTTTAACGCAATGTCTCCTAGCATAATACTGCGGAGTAATGTCAGGAAGAGATGAGAAGAAATGGTTTCAAATTCTAGATCAGGCAAGCAATACTCTAACTTGCAGTCTGGTTAAAAAAAAAAAAACATTGTCCAAAGAATTGAAGACCAGTTCTTCTAGTGTTACAAAGGTATCAAGTTATCCTAGAGGAATTTACCTGTAACACAACTGGGAATTATTTAAATTGTCTATGGCATGTTCAACTTGTTATTGAAAAGAAAATAGAAATGAAACCTCCTTCCCTCACAAGCTTTTTTGTGCAGTTTGGAAGCACTCACAATTTTATCTTCAGCATTGACTGAGTCCCTTCCCCATTTGAGATTTAGCATTGGCTTCCAGAGTTTTCTACCATGGCATTTTCCAGGACTTACCCTCCAAAGAGATTTTCCTGCTTCATCAAAACTCACCTTGCTAGTGCCCTGTTCCCTTAGTTCTCTGATAAATGACTGGTGGTTCTGTTAAAATAATTTTAGGGTCTACTGATCATTGATTTGTTCATTCATTTGGTTTTTATTGATTGCTATGTATGTATTTATCATCATCTATTGGATAAACACAGTTTTACTTACTTGAAAGGAAGTGTGAAAATGATACAGATTTTAGAGTCCAAGGTTCTGAGTTCAAATTCTGAGTCTACCCATCACCTGCCAAGCGTCTCTGCTGAACTCAAATAACTTCTCTGAACTTCAGTTCTTTCCTCTGTAGAGTGGCGTGAGAATAATTTCCATCACGTGGGATTATCATGAATACCATGAAGGGGAGTTGCAAACTGTAAAGTGCTATTTGTTATTACTTTTTTAAAAATGAGTAACTCTTGCTTAGGAAACATTTAATCACCACAGGACACTCCTTTTACAGTGTAAGTTTCAGGCAGGTAGGCAGGCAGATGTAGGATATTCTTTGGGATGTGTGGCAGATTGTATGTTCTAAAGATGGCTGCAGTAATATCTCCCGTCCCGTGTGCTTGTCTTGCAATGTGATCTTGGCACTCCTCCCCTTGAGAGGTGGGATCTATGTTTTTTCCCCTTGGACCTGGGCAGTGATGTGACTGCCTCAACTGAGAGAGTGTGGTAGGAGTGACACTATGTGACTTCTGAGGCTAGATCACATAATGCCATGCACTGCTGTCTTGCCGTCTTGGGGCACTCATGCTTAGAACCCAGCCCCAAGGGGGCCTATAGGGAGAGGCCATGTTAGGGGTACCGGTGGACAGCTCAGCTGAGGTCCCACCTGACAGTCAGCAACAACCACCAGTGAGTGAAGATGCCTCCAGATGATTTCAGCCTCTGGCCTCTGGGTCTCCTCAAGGAGTAGAAATATGCCATCTATGCTGTGCCCTGTCCTAATTCCTGATCTACCAGAACCCATGAGCATAGTAAAATGATTGTTTCATGCCATCAGGTTTTAGGGTAGTTTGTTACACAGCAATAGCCAAGCAGCACAAGATGGGAGGGTTTATCTACTCTAAACCTATTCTTAATTCTTAAAAATGTTGTAAAGAAAAGTGAAACTGTGTTATTTCATTATTCTGATAGCTTTACATTGTGATGGAAAGCTGTAGCTATTGCTCACTGGAACTCCAGAGTAGAACAGAGACCTAAAAATATTGGAGTTCCTACTTTTTCTCAAGTAGGATCAAATATAATGATGGTGAGTTATAATCACCCCAGCATCATCTCCCTTTTGAGTTGCAGGGCTGGCTGTATTTCTGTTTGTTTCTACTTCTCAAGCAATGAGAAATGAGCCTCTTCATCCTCCTGAATGTCTGCAGAGTGGAATCCTATGGGAATTGTTTTTAGTGCTACTCTCCCTGGCATCCCAACTTTCAGAATGAGGGGGAGGCGGAGCAGATGCTCTTCCAGGGAGGAGAATAGAGGAAGTCTCTCTCCTTTCTGAGGCTTTGTAAGATAGTTTGGACAACTGGCATTTCTGGGACCTAGACGCTTCGGCTCTATCTCCTCATCTGTTCAAGGGCATTGCAAGCTCTTTCTCTTTAAACCTCTGGGTCTTTGCTCAGATGATTTATTCTACCAAGAATGTCTCCCTTCACTCTCTAACCTTCAAAGTCTAGCAGGAATTCTATCTTCCTCATGAAAACCTTCGTAGCACTTTGATGGCACTTTTCTCATTAGAATTCTTAACACCGCCAATGCCGGTTTCCCTGAGTAGGTTTCGAAGCCATTCTTGGCAGGGTCACCATCTTGTTCTCCTTCATGACCCCTACTGTGGTTTCTCAGGAAATACTTGCTGAATTCCACAGGGCAGTCTGAGGTAGTGCCAAAATTGTGCAATCGGAGTCAAGACATTTGGCTCCCAGTCTCAGGTCTGAGTCAGGTCTGCCAATAAGTAGATCCTGAAAATGGTGTTGTGACTCCAGAAGCTTCTTTACTTTTCTGGGCCTCAGTTTCCTCCTGTAGAAAACGAAAAGTAGAGTAGGTCAGTGATTCTCAACGGGGTGTGCTTTTTCAATACCACTGGTGCCCAGAGGGTCTGACACAGCCTTGGTTGTGTATCCGGCTGGATACACAATTTATGAGATGCCTTCTGGTTCCAGAAATATGTGTGGGTTGTTGGATATTGCTGTGGCCTGTGGAGTTAGGTGGAAGGAAGTGAGTAGATTGGAATTACAGGTTAGTACTTCAAAGACACAGCAAAACAGAGTTGAGGCAATTCTGAATAATAATAGCTAACATTTGTTAAGCCAGGCACTGTGCTGAGGGCCTGAAATGTATTCTTACTTAATTCTCACAATACTCTCATGAGGCAGGTACTATTATTACCCTCACTTTACAGCTAAAGACACTGAGGCTTGGAGAGGTTCAAATAATGGACCAAGTCGCTGACCTAGGTTACTAAGCTCTGGGACGGAGGTCAAACCCGGGCTCTCTGACTTCAAGATCTCCATTCATAAACACCCACTGGCTGTTTCTATGCTTAGTTTTTGCTTTTGTGTGTGTGGGGGGTGGGATGGGAGGTCATGTTGTAGGGAGCTAGTCATACGGTTATTACAAAACATTGACTTTACTAGTCTTTGCAATTCCTCTTATTACTGGTGCTTAGCAAGTGGTATGGGCACTCGTAAACATAATTTTTAGGAAGACAGGTCATGGGGAGATGATTAGCACATTTAATTTTTGAAGATTGCAGCATACCTCTCCAAATTCATACAACCATGGCGTCACTTTGTCCTTTCATACATACTGGAACAGATTTTGTTCTGGAAAAAAGAACTTACCTTCTGAAGGAAATGCCCAGAGTTAAAGGAAGATCTGGTGTTACGAGATCACCAACAACCAGGAAATGTAGCCAATCTTCTGGAAACTCATCCAGTGTTCTCATTAGAGGTGAGGGAAATGATGCTCTGTAATTGCAGAGATACAACAATGATATTCTCCTTCCATCTGCAAAGTGTTTCACCCCACAGAGTGATTGAGCAATTAGCATTTACTGTACCCCAGGCATTGTTCATGTTTCTATACAAGAACAACTCCCAGATTTACCCTTTTACCCACAGTTTCCCTATCATTGCATCTTTTCTAGCTGTACTCTAAGGCCTCTGCTGTTAAATGGCTCTTGGCTCCCGCTGAGCATGACTGATTTCCCCTTCAGGCTTCTTTAGCACCCAATTTCCTAGTCTTTGTTGGCAGAACTCCTGTGATCAGCACTCCTGCCTGGGGTCATAGGAGAGGAAGGCAAGGCAAGGCAATTGGAAAAGATGCTGGAAGGGTAGGTGGAGAGATGGACACAGGGCATTGGTCAAAGCCTCTGGTCAAAGCCTCTGGCCATGAAACTCCTGATACGGGAGCCCTGGCACAGGAAGTCAGGGTCAGGACATTGTAGTCCCGGCCAAGACAAGGCTCGAAGATGTAGGCAAGCAAGTCATTCACATCTCAGGGCTTCAGTCTCTCTGAGTCTCACTTCTGAGGGTGGCCTACCTGGTGGCCAATGTTCCTAGATATTATACTGAGGGTGACAAAGTGCCTCACAAAATGAGTACATTTCCCGGCTTTCTTGGCAGGAGGCGTAGCTACCTGTGTCTAGCCTGGACATCTTTTTTTTTTTTTTTTTAAGATTTTATTTACTTATTTGACAGAGACAGCCAGCGAGAGAGGGAACACAGGCAGGGGGAGTGGGAGAGGAAGAAGCAGGATACCAGAGAAGGAGTCTGATGAGGGGCTCAATCCCAGAACGCTGGGATCACGCCCTGAGCCGAAGGCAGACGCTTAACGACTGCACCACCCAGGCGCCCCTAGCCTGGACATCTAAGTGGAGTTTCACGTGGGACTCCTGAGAAGACTACTAAAAAATGGGAGGTAACTGAGTGGGAGGAGCTCCCTGTTTTGCCTTTCCCCCTTTCTTTCCCGTGCAGATGCTGGAATTTCAATAGCTGACTTGCCTTTTTGATTAAGTCGAAGCCAACTGATTTGGGACTTTAATCTGTAAAACCTCTTCACCTTTATCGTAGAATGTGACCTAATTGCAATAGTGTGACCCATTGTATTCAAGGTACTGCCCACACTACAGGGAGGGGATTATTCTAGGCAAGTACACCAGGGGCAAGAAGCTGGGGACCATCTTAGAGTAAGACAGTGGACCACAAAGATGAAGAAAGTCTGATTTTTTGTTTTTAAAGATTTTATTTATTCATTCATGAGAGATGGGAGGAGGCACAGGCAGAGGGAGAAGCAGGCTCCCCGTGGGGCAGGGAGCCCGATGCAGGACCCTGGGATCATAACCTGAGTGGAAGGCAGACGCTTAACTGACTGAGCCACCCAGGTGCCCAAGAAAGTTTGATTTTTAATGACCAGGGAGCTTCCCTACCATCAGTGATCTGGACTTCTGTAAGATGAACTTTTAGATGAGGGACATATCCTTGGTTTTTTGAAGTCATTGTATTCAGTCCTTTTATTAGCAGCCAAAAGCCACTCTCAATGATTCAGGGGTGAGTAGGAGCAGACATTTCTAAGATTTAGCCTTGTCCATTCTCTGGGGACATTCTCCCTGACACGTGCACATTGGCCGATGCCATGCCATCTGCAGCTCTGCTCACCCCAGGCCTAAACACCTTCACCTCATAATTCTCCAGCAGCAATTTTCTGTTTGTTGAAGAGAAGAAGCCATGGAATTTGAAGTCGGAAGAACTATTTCTCAGGTTGGGCTTCTTTATTAGCTTTGTAACCTTGAACAAATTACTTCATATAGTTGAACTTGAATGTCTTAATTTTAAAATGAGGATAGGAGTCATGCCTGCTTTGCCATCTGTATAGGGTTGAGGTGAGGAATGAATGAGGGAAACGTGTGAAGGTGTTTCTTGAGGTATAAGTCTGTGAGCAAAAGTGAATGATGTGGCCTTATATCATTTATTCATCTGTTTCTCCTACATTTACTCAGTACCTATTTGCTAAGCATCAAACTAGTGCTGTGGACTCAAAGACTTGGAAGAGAGAGTTCCTACCCTCATAGGACTCTGAATTTTGTGGGGGAGACAGACAAACATTAGAGTATGAGACGTGCTATGATAGAGGAATGTGTGGGTTAGTTGGAAAGCCTCGAACCTAGAGCAAGGGGTCAGGAAAACCTTTCTAGAGCCTGTGGCAAATAAAAGATAATTAGGTGGGGCACCTGGGTGGCACAGTTGGTTAAGCATCCGACTCTTTTTTTTTTATATTTTATTTATTTATTTGACAGAGAGAGAGAGGCAGTGAGAGAGGGAACACAAGCAGGGGAAGAGGGAGAAGGAGAAGCAGGCTTCCCACCGAGCAGGGAGCCCGATGTGGGGCTCGATCCCAGAACGCTGGGATCATGACCTGAGCTGAAGGCAGACGCTTAATGACTGAACCACCCAGGCGCCCAGCATCCAACTCTTGATTTCGGCTCAGGTCAGGATCTCAGGGTCCTGGGATCGAGCCTCACGTTGGGCTCTGGGATCAGTGTGGAGTCTGCTTCTCTACCTCTCTCTGCCCCTCTTGACCTGCTCATATCCACACTCTCTCTTTAAAATAAATGTAAATATTAAGGAAAGATAATCAGGTGAAAAATACCGATAACAGCAACTACCACCATGTGTACGGTATTTGTGTGTGTCAGGAGCTTTTGCAAGAGTGTCGTATATATATTGTAAATAACCCTATAACAAAGGTACTCTTCTTCTAGCTTCTATTTTGCAGATAAGGAAACTAAGGCACAGGGTTATTAAACAATTCCCCTACAGGAACCCAGCTCATAAGTGCTGGAGCGGTGCCCAATCCGGACTTTCTCACTCCAGCACCTGGTGCTGTAACTGTCGTGTACTTGACAAGGTGGGGTGGGCCCTGTAGACAGATGTGGCCGAGAGCCTGTTAATAGTTCACCAGGGATTGAAAGAAGCAGCAAAGGGTGAAGCTGGGGGAGAAGGGGAGGTAAGAGTACAGGCACAGAGAGCTAGGTCAGGACAGATATGGACAGCTTTGGCAATCTAACACAAAGCTTTTGTACTGTTTTCAAAAGAAAGCCACTAAGAGTTTTAGCCAGGCTTGCTTTTTATAATGATCACCGTTGGCACAGATGGATAACGGGTCGGAGGGGGCAATCCTGGACAGAGGGAGAGTGGAAAGGAGATGCTTGCAGCTGGGTTTAGGGTAATGGCGGTGTGACTAGAGACAAAGGCATGCATATGTGACATGTTTTAAGCAGGCTAGATTGGATGATGACTGACAGAAAAGGAGGAATCGAGAATGATTTCTAGCGTCTGGTTTAACCTGATGGCAAGTAGGGCCCTTTGCAGAGATAGGTAATACAGGAGCGAGTTTGGAGGAAAGATGAAGAAATTTTAGTTTATAGAGTGCGAGGTGCTTTTCCTGCAAATAAGCAGTGGAATGTACAGTCCTAACTCTCTGAGGAGATACCCATGGGGTGGAGAGGTAGACTTGGGGATCATTCACATATAGATTATAACAGAAGTCATGGGGATGGATGAAATTAGCAAGGAAAAGCATGTGGTGTGGGAAGAGATAGGACCAAGGACAGGATCGTGGGGAGAACCCATACTAGAATTGTGAACTAGAGGAGAGTGAGGCATGCAGAGAGACAGAAGGAAATCAGCAGGGAGTGGAGTTGGAGATGTGAAGGCAATAAGTGGATGGTTTCATGCAGAAAGGAAAGCTGACATACGTTATATGATGAGAAAGGACAAATAAATGAGGGACTGAAAGGTATCTACTAGATTTGACCACAAAAAGATAAGTGCAACTTACAATAGCCAAGACATGGGAGAAACCTTAGTGTCCATCCATGGATGGGTGGATAAAGAAAATATGGTGTATACATACGCTGGAATATGATTCACCCATTAAAAAGAAGGAAATCTTGCCATTTGGGACAGCATGGATGGACATTGAGGGCACTGTGCTAAGTGAAAAGTCAGACAGAAAAAGACATATACTGTATAATCTCATTTATATGTAGAATCTAGAAAACAAGAGAAAACAAAACAACAAAACCAAGCTCATAGGGACAGAGAATAGATCGGTGGCTGGCAGAGGTAGGGGGCTGGGGGAATGGGTGAAAAAGGTGAAAAGGTACACACTTCCAGTCATAAAATAAAGAAGTCATGGTGATATAATGAATGGCATGGTGATTATAGTTGGTAATACTCTATTGCATATTTGAGAATCACTAAGAGAATAGATCTTAAAAGTTCTCATCACAAGAAAAAAATTGTAATGACTTATGGGAACAGATGTTAAGTAGACTTACCGTGGTGATCTTTTCACAATATAGACACATATTGAATCATTATGTTGTACACCTGAGACCAATATCATGTTATATGTCAATTATATCTCAAAAATAAAAGAGATGACAGCAATTTCAGTGGCTGCTCTGGGTGGAAGTCAGGTGGCAGAGTATTGAGAAATTAATGGGAGGTGTGAAGGTAGAGATAGTATGCAAAAAATGAAAGCAAAATGAAAAATGAGCTTTTCTAGAACCTTGATTGTGACAGCAAGAGAAAGTCCGTTGAATAGATAGAGGGGTTATGGGATCCCTCAAGATTTTTTTCTTTCCTTTTTCCTGTAAACTGAGAACATTTGAGTGAATTTTTCCATGTTAGGGAAGGTAGCCACTAGGAAGGGACAGATTAAAATAAAGAAGAGGGGTGCCTGCGTGGCACAGCAGTTAAGCGTCTGCCTTTGGCTCAGGGCATGATCCCAGCGTTATGGGATCGAGCCCCACATCAGGCTCTTCCGCTATGAGCCTGCTTCTTCCTCTCCCACTCCCCAGCTTGTGTTCCCTCTCTCGCTGGCTGTCTCTATCTCTGTCGAATAAATAAATAAAATCTTAAAAAAATAAAATAAAAAATAAAGAAGGGTGATAATGGAGTGAGGTTTCTTGGGGAGGCCAAAGGAGTGGGGTTCAGAGATTGAGTGAGAGTTTCAGTCTTGATCTAGGGGTGTAAGTACAGTGCAGAAGAACCAGGATATCTTCTTTCCTCTCTCTTTGCTTCAAATGGTGCTCCAGGAGAAGCCACGTCTTCTCTGCTAGAAGCCACAGATCCCACCGAGTGGCTCTGGCTGCTGGCTTTGGTGACACCACCTCCACTCCTTCCCCTCCTACTTCTTGATGCTGCTAATTGCTGGGTTCACTGTTTCCTATGTACTTTTCATTTCTCACAAAGCCTTTTCAGCTGGTTCCAATATTAAATTCCTAACATCAAACTACCCTGTGTGGGCTGTTTTCCTAGTTGGACCCTGACTGACACATGTATTTATTGTAGAAATTTGGCCAAAGGAGAATTTTGTAGACAATACAACAAAGAATATAAGGCCATCACTAACCCCACTATCCAAAGATAACTGTGGTTAATATTTTGGTGTATATCTTTTTAGATTATTTTCATATTTTCCCCCTCACAACTTTGGAGTTATAACTTACTCTTTGCTTTGTAATCTCTTTTTCTCATTTAATCTACCAAAAATATTTGTCTAAATCATTAGGTATTCTTGTATAATATGATCTTTAAACAGTTATTTGTATGACTTCAAATGGATGTTTTAATATAATTTACTTAGCCAGTCTACCATTGTTGTTTGTTTAGATTGTTTCTGGTATTTTGCCATTGTAATAGTTCTCTATGACAAGTTTTGGAGTATATTCCTGATTATTTTCTTTAGGATTAAAAATGTAACTACTATGAGAGAGGGTTTTTCTTGGTTCATCTCCTGACGAACTCTCAGTGCCTGGAGCAGTGCCTGCCTCATAGTGGGCATCCTGGGTGAGACTGAAGTGGGAGGACTGTGTTAAGGGACACGTCCAGTCTAAAGACCTTGTACATATTGACTGGCCTCTTTTTTGAGGGCCAGGGATGATTCATCACAAGAAGGCAGTCGGCTCAGAACTGGCCAGCTGCCTGATGAATTGTACAGGATGGAGCCTTCAGGCTACCACAGCTGCTGGGGGTCATTCAGCTGGTGGAATTTGCCTTGTTGCAACTGTGAGCCAGCTGGACCGAGAGTGAAGGCCAGGGCCGCGTGGATTCCTGTGAAGTCCATTTCTGCTCCCCCAGGACATCCGCTGGCTGCTCTACTGAGGCTGTTGTAACAGCTCAGTGCCGAATCTCAGGCCTGGCTCAGCTGGACAGGGCGCAGGCGTGGGGCCTCTGGTCTCGGATCTTCCTGAACGAGTTCTCAGGACTGCTCAACTCTGAACTTTTGAAAACCGAGATTTTCTTAATTTGGGGCTTTCAACGAAACTCACAAACAATACACATACACCATTTTGAGGGTGAAACCTGGTCTCAAGGAAGGGCTTGGGTAAAAGAAGTCACTTTCTTTACTGAAATATCAGCTGACAAGTTTAGATGAAGGTGTTTTGTTTTGGGGTGTGTGTGTGTGTGTTTTCAGAAAGCGAGGGGGCTAGAACCTTAGGTCTCAATGTTTATCTTTGGTTTGCCTAAACCCCAATAAATGACTGTGTGTCCTGAGCTGAATAGCAATAACATGCCTATAAAATAAAAACCACAAAGACGAAGTGGAATGTGGAGAACAAGCAGAATCTCTGCCAGGGATTAAGCTGCTGCATGATGATGTATCTGGACATTTCCAATCCTGAACACCCTGGTCACCGTCCACAGATTCCAGATGATTGAAAGTATGACTTGAATTCCATAATTATTTATTGATCACATATAATGTGTTCAGTGTCAGAAGCTAGCTAGAGGGAGTTTCACCAGAAGAAGGGGCAGAGGCACGAATTCACAATTCAGTGAGCGATACAGGGCTTGGTTAGGAGCCCAACCTCGGTCAGGGTTGGGCTGCCTCGCTTCTAACCCTGGCTCTACCACTTACTCTCTGTGTCCCTTGGCTTCAGTTCCCTGGTCTGTAGAAAGCCTGTGAGATCCTGCGGAGTTGATAGGAGAATTAGATGAGTCACCATTCGTAATGTATTTGGAACGCTACCTTAGGATGTGGGACATCTACTTTGCCGCTCCGTGGTTTCTCTCCAATGTCAAGGTCCTCCTAGGTGCGGTGGGGGTAACCAGAGGCATCGTTATTCAGTCTGTTAGTGGAGTGTGTCCCCTGCATCTGCAGGGACTTCCTAGCTTCCACCTCTTTGTGACTTCCCGACCTTGCTCTTGGAAGACATGGTCTTTCATCAGTCCCCAGCCTGTCCCTTAGTTGGGGGTTGGTTCAGCAAAGCAAAGGAATGATAAGATATGGTCTCCTCCTGATATGCTGGGCCTGTGAGGGGCTAAGACATCTGGCCCAGGAAGAGATGCTCTAGGGAAGAATGCTGTCATGAGTGTGGGGTTCTGAGTCCACATCCTTGGAATTAGTGTTGCTTAGCAACGGGACAGCTTTCTAGTGTGAGGACTATGGACTCCCAGAAATTGTAACCTTTCATTCAAAGTCAGGATTTTTTGGGTATTATGTGGAGAGATAGTCATTTAGCTTCTGCTCTAACATTTTATTTACTTGTTCATTCAGTCACTCATTGAGCTACAGAGACTTTATTAATGTCTCATCAGACAGCATGATAAATCTATCCAAACAATTACCAGCTGGTGGTTCTTATTCTGGTTTTGTAAAAAGTCCGATCTCTTATTTTATGTATTCAATGACATATTTATCTTCCTAAATCTTTTTTCTTTTCGGATTCATTTGGTCCAGATTCCCGTCATTCCATATATATGGCACGATTTCCCCATTTTCTGCCATTCTGATTGCTTCTCTTGGGAAGAATCTCAGGCTTGAATCTTCTTTTTAAAATGCAGCACAAAGATTAAGTTGCAACTCACTACATGTAGCATGAGACTCCTTGATGCTCTACCTCTACGAATGTAGCCTAAGACTATTTTAGCTTCTAAAGGAACATTTTCAAAGGAGCCATTATCCACCCAGGTTTCTTCCACCCCGTAGTTACACATTTGGCTTTGTGAACATACATGCAACAATTTCCATGAATTTATTTTAAATAACTTCAGCTTACCTTTTCTCTGATGTGATTTTGGAATTCACCAATTAGAGGTATTTGTGCCATCTGTAATTTTGATAAGCATGAGATTATATAAGAAAAGGGAAAGAGAGTACGCCCCAGTGTCTGATTACAATAATAACCAATTCTCTCTGGCTTTTGTGTTGGACCAGCTGACTATTCCTACAGTCAGAGCCTTGAATCACTAGCCAAGTTTGAAGTTCTTTACTCGTCAGCAGACTGACATGGGGAGAGTCGTGGAACCTCTCTGAACATTAGTTTCATCAACTGTAAACGGGAGAGAGATTTCCCTACTAGAGTTGAAGTGAGGGATAAAGAAGACCTACCATGTAAAAGGTTAATCACAGTGCCAAACAAATGGTAAGCACTTGATAACTGTCAGTTATTTGACGTTATTTCATCTCTCCATCACATCCACCAGATGCCGCATAGACTGAAATTCATTATCACAGTTACCATATTTTCCTAGCTTGGATCTTCTGGAGCCTCTCTCATTTCTGAAGACTTTTAAAGGATTAATTGGCAATGATTTTGAAATGAGCCCAGAGACTTGTTTGAGGTAGCAACTGGGAGCAATTATGACTTCCTGTAGAGCACTAGATTGGCCTAGCGACAAATACAAATAATATCATTGATTTGGGTACAGGGGAGAGGGAAAGACTAATCTGATTCCGCAAGAGCCGAGTTAAACCTGGAAGTCGGATGATAGTTTCTAAATTAGAGATGCAGAAATTCAAGACTCTCCAGGATAATTTGTATTAGATTACCTCACAGAACACTCAGCAGGACTCAGGGCTTGCTATTCAGAGTGCGGCGGCTGATTGTTGCCTTCGCCTTGGACATCGTTTATCCAATTGTATCATAATGATTAAGGGCTTCTGGGGTCAGACTGCCCTGGCTCCACCGTTTATCACCTTGGGTAGGGTCGCGGATGAAATCTGACACGGAATCTCAGTTTGTTCATCATTTCAATGTTGTCAAGAACAGAAGGCATTTTTAGGATTCTAGCAGAAAGGGCGTCTAAAGTGCTTATTATGGTTCCTGGTCCACAGTGAAGTACTCAGTAAATGGTAGCTATGATTTTAATTATGCTGAGAGAAAATTTCACAAAGGAACTGCCCGCAAAACACTGCTCATTTGTAACTGAAAATTTTAATTGGAGCCTTGTCTAGAATCCTGGTTTTTTTTTTTTTTTCTGGTCAAAGGCATAACACCGTGACTGAATGACAGAAAGAGAGTGCTTCCTATCAGCGGCCCACCGAGTTCCCTTTCCCTAGAATTCAGCTTATTAGCTGCATGGCTAACTCCTAGAGCCAGGAAAACATGTCCCATACATGACACTGTTGTCAAGCACAGGAGACAGATGTTTCTTGGCTTCCCCTCTCTGGGACTTAATAGCTCCTGAAGGTTAACCCTTATTGACTCATTAAGCCGTGTCTGCCTGGGGGTCAGTGGTGGCGACGCCTGTGTTAACCTCGGCCGGCAGCCGTCGCCAGGGCTTTACAAAGGGAGATGTCACGTTTGAGAGAAAGACAGGTGATACAACACACACGCCATCCTCAGATGGCCATGGTTCCCTAGAGACGAGGAAAAAAGAGGTGTTTTCTTAAAGGATTAGAAAAGAATACCCTTTCCTTTTTTTTCCCTGTGTGGTTTATTGGTAGGACATCTCCAAATTCGATGCCTTGTTCTCCGTCTCTAATCTCTGTATTCGTTCAAGAGCGCTGCTTAGATCCGGCATGAAGGCTGGCGAGTGTCCTAGAGGCTGTGTTGCAGTGGCCACCGCTGAGGCGGTAATAAAACCCACAGGGAAAGGAGGGAAAAAAACGATGTTATTCTCTCTTTCAATGAAGCATTGGAAATAACCCGTTTTATTTTCTCCTTCTTCTCTCTGGTGTCCCATGGATGCAATGATGGGAATGGAAATTATTCCATTCGATGTTCCCAACTGAATTGTTCCTAACCTATTTTGATGTGCTTTGCTTTTTTTGCTTGCTGAGTCTGGAGTACTTAGTTCATAGGCTAGTTACTCTTCTGCTAGCTCCCAGGTGCAGGTAGGCCTTCCTCTTTTTGACTCCCTGGGACCCCAGGCTGTTTCTGAGCTGGGCGCTCATGTTTGGGGAGAAAGTGTGCTGTCATCAGCAGCAGAGAATGTGTCCTGAGGGATTGGAAAATGGTCCCTAGACAGGTTGCTGTGGTATCTTTTTTTTTTTTTTTAAAGATTTTATTTATTTATTCTACAGAGAGACAGCCAGCGAGAGAGGGAACACAAGCAGGGGGAGTGGGAAAGGAAGAAGCAGGCTCATAGCGGAGGAGCCTGATGTGGGGCTCGATCCCACAACGCCGGGATCACGCCCTGAGCTGAAGGCAGACGCTTAACCGCTGTGCCACCCAGGTGCCCCGCTGTGGTATCTTCTTAGTGAACTAATGCTGGCTTCTGGTGAACATCCTTTAGTAGGGGTCAGAAATCACCTCTGTAATAATCTATTCTAGAATGTTTTAAGCTGAAGCTTTATGATAATGTGTTTGCATTTATAATTATCACCTCAAATAATTTCTCTGGAACTGTAGACTTCAATTTATTGCAAGGGAATAGGTGCTCACTCCCTTGGGCTTCTAGTTTGTTTTATGTGGTTCACTCTATGCTTTCTAATTTCAGAAAGAATGTTTTCTTTGGTGGCCAAATAAGTAGGTTTCCTCTTAGTGTTGTGGGGAATGGTCAAAAGGTCAGGGATATGGATGGGGTTAGATCTGTGCTCCCAACATGGTATGTCTGGTTAGTGGCTACCGTATTGAACAGTGAGGATACAGAACATTTCCATCATCACAGAAAACTCTACTGGGCAGCTCTGGGTTAGATGGTCAAAAGAATAGGAGGCCCCTCTGCTGGCTTGGAGGGCTCCATCAGAAGTCAAGAGAGTACTGTAGAATTTGTTACGTTCTTATAACCGCCTCCAACACATATCTTCTTTACCTCCTCTGCCAGCTTGGGCCCACCAGGACTACTCTCAGTATGTCAATCATCCATGAAGCCCAGGACTGCCTGGGGGATCTTCATCCCTACACTCTAATTCCCTGTGACTCGCCTTCTTCTCCTTAAAGGATATCACTGGCCTCTTAGAACTTAAGGTCAATTGTCAGCATCATCCCCCATACCCTCAAGGCTTCTCTGAATTTTGTCTTCACCTCCTTGATCTCCCCAAGATACTGCTTCCCTTACAGCCCTCTCAAGAAATTGCTGCTTTCTCTCCCTTTCTTATCTCACTGTTGGACCTGGAGGTGAGGTAGGCGAATTCTTTGGCTCCTCATTTCCACCTCTAGACCACACTCTCTCTCTTTCGTAACTAAAATCACTCAGCTAGGAATCTCATGTCATCAACTTGATTCACCCAGTCGTCCCCACTGTCTTGTTGCAGGCAATTAGCACAACTAGCATCACTCAGCCTGATTTCTCGAAGATGTTAGCTTTGGATCACTGCCATTCCCTCATCATTCTTTCTTTCTTAATTGTTGGCAATTTAAATGTACACGTAGAGGAATTCTCGACTTCTTCTCCTCCAATTATCTCGTCTGCTGTCCTATCTCAGCACCTCCCTCTCATCATCAGTCATAGTGTGGGAGACCTTGCTCCTATCCTAACTTAAACCTTGCCAAAATCTCAATTTCAAACATTCACCTCTCTGACCACCATTTTCATCTTTATGCCACACTTCCTGTTGCACCTTGACTTCACTAGGGCCTTCAATCTAGTGTTTCCTCTGGTCATACACCAAAGGCAGACCCTTTGGGTGAATGAATGAAAAAGAGTTGTCGCCTCTGTGTGATGAAGCCCCATGCCAGGACTCATGGCCTGGGACACAGGGTAGATTTCAGTCCCCACTCATTCCTTTGAGCTGGGCACAATCTTGGCAAGTGTACATGAAAGCCCTGTTTTGATCCATTCCATCTGTCACATTTTAACTGTTCCTTTCCAGCATCCCCAGGATCTAGTTTCTGTCTTTATCTAGTGTCAGTTCCAAGACCAATCATTATTATCATTTTGCACAAAGCCTCAACTTCCCTGACTTTCTCTTTCTTCATTGTACTCTCTTGGCTAAACTCTAACCCTGGTTAAATCCAACTAATGATTTTTGAGCTCCAGGGCTCTAGCTTTGCTACGAACATGGCCAAGGGAAACCACTTAACCGTGCTGCCTGTTCTCACTTCAAATTCATGAGCACCAACCTTAAGTTGGCCACAATCCTACCCATCAATAGTACGGTATTTTCTTACCGAATTTTCTGTCACCTTAGATAATTCCTTCATTTCTTCTTCCTTCTCTTCAAAATGTTAACACCTCCTCCCTCACTGAGTTTCAGCTGATGACCTCGCTTTCCACTTCACTGAGGCAACTGAAGCCATCAGAAGGGCGCTTCTACAAATTCTTCCAGCACACCCACCCTCCCGCCTCTACTGTGTCCGTACCCTGTTCCTTCTCTTCAGCTTGGCCTTGGGATCCACTTGGGTCCTGATCTCATTGCTCTTGCCTACTCAAGGACATTGCTGCAGGAAGTCTCCCTGCTTTCTTGTTTCTCACCAAATAATGCCTTTCTATTGGCTCATTTCTAGCAGAATATAGACATTATTTCCTTCATCTTAAACACAGCCTTCCATAGACCCCATTTCCCTCGTCAGTCACTTTTCCATTTTTCTATTTCTTTTCACAGGAAATATCTTTGGATGTGTTGTCCGTACTTGAGAGCTCCAGGGTTTTGATCAGGCTTTCGCCTCCCTGCTCCACCAGCACGGCCTTTGTTAGGGTCACCGGTGTCACCCACATGGCTCAGCCCTGCAATCAATGATCATCCTTCCTCTCCTTGGCTTATTAGAGGCATTTAATGTAGCAGGCTGGTGTCTCTTTCTTGAAATATTTTTTAACTTATGTTTCAGGACACTCACTCTTCCAGTTTCCTCTTACCTACTTTTCTCCACAGTGACTTCTTCACCGGTTCTTCCTCATCTCTCCCCTCTAAATATCGGAATGCCCCAGGGTCAGTCCTTGATCCTCTTCTCTTTTCTACTGCTCCCTACTGATCTTTTTTTTTTTTTAATAATTTTTATTTTGTTATATTAGTCACCATACAGTACATCCCCAGTTTTTGATGCAATGTTCCATGACTCATTATTTGTGTATAACACCCAGTGCACCATTCAATATGTACCCTCCTTAATACCCATCACCGGCCTATCCCAACCCCCCACCCTCCTCCCCTCTGAAGCCCTCAGTTTGTTTCCCAGAGTATACAGTCTCTCATGGTTCATTCCCCCTTCTGTTTACCCCCCTTCATTCTTCCCTTCTCCCTACCTGATCTTAGTTTGTCTCATGGCCTCAAATAACATTTTTATGTTGATGATTTCTAAATTTATGTTTTTAAGCCCAAACTCTCCCCAGAAGTTCTGACTTATATTTCAAATTCCAGTTGTCTGCTTAGCATCTCCACTTGGATATCGAATAGGCATTACGAGTTGAACAAGATCAAACTGAACAGCTGATATACATCTCTTCCCCCTGCTGCCCCCATGTCTTCCCTATCTCTATAATGGCAATCCTATTCTTTTTGTTGGAGTCATGGGTTTATCTTTTGTCTCCCGACATCCACAAATCCTATTGGCTCTGCCTTTAAAATATATCCGGAAGCGAATCACTCCTCACTTCCTAGATGAGCCACTCCAGCTGCTACCACCCTACCACCTTGGATGGGCCTCCATCATCTCTTATCAAATATTTGTAATAGCCTCCTATCTGCTCTCCTTGCCTTCATCCTTGCTCTGTTTTAGTCTATTTTCCACACAGCAGCCGAAGTGATCAGTGTGTCATTTCCCTACTTACAATCCTGCAATGGCTTCCCAGCCCACTTGGAGTAAAAGCCAATGTCCTATCCATACCTACTGTATGATCTGGTTCTCTGTAACTTCTATGTCCAGCTACTCTCTGGCCTCCTCTCCTACCATTTTTCCTCTCTCATTCCGTTACAGCCACACTGCTTCCTTGAATTCACCAGACAGCCTACTGCCTCAGGACCTTTGCACCTGCTATTCCTATGCCCCAAATTCTCTTTATCCAGATAGCCACATGGCTCATGCCCTTGCTTTCTTCAGATCTTCAAGTCTCAGTAAAGCCTTTTATAGGTATCCTAACTAAAACTTCATTCTCCTATATATACTTTCTGTCTCTTCCCTGCTTCTTTTTCTTCTCTGTTTTTTCTCCTTACTACTATTTATTGCTATCTAACGTAACATATATTTTATGTTATATTATATTGCCTTAAAAAAAAATCTGGCTCTCCCATAAGAACTGAAGTTCCACAAGAGCAGGACTTTTTATTTGCTTGTGTTTGTTTTGCTTGCTGCTGTATCTTTAGCACCTAGAAAAGTTCCAGTCCCCCAGCGAGGGTTAACACATCTTTGTTGAATAACTAAGTGAAGGTAAAGAAGATTTTTCAGGGCTGCCTCTTTGTGCAAAGATGACCTACTGCTTAAGAGCATGGACTGAAAATCTTGTCTGTTCAGCCTTGGGTTGAATACTGAATCTGTCATAAAATCGGATAATAAGAGATCTTCCTGCATAGGGTTGGGAGGATTAAGTGAAATAATATATGTGGGGAAATAGACGTGGATGAGGTACATAGACATGAACTATGTGGCGCAAAGACATGGTAAGTCTTTGTTCTCATCACTCTAGTTATTACCTGCTAACATTATGTCATCTTCCTTTCTTCCCATTCTACTTTCCTCATAGGTTGTTTACAGCATAATAGAACCCCATCTGTAGGAATCCCAACCCTGCTGCTCATTAGCTGTGTGATTAAGACAATTTATTTAATCTTTCTGAACCCCCATTGCCTCACCTTCAGACTGGAGACAATAATACTACTTTGCAGAGTGATGGTGCAGATGAAATGATGTGTCGGGAGGGGTTTGGTATCTTTCTCTGACACATAATAAATGCTCGATAAGGGATGGCTCTTAATTGTGTCATGGGGGGAGGGATATGGAGGGGGCATTCTGGCAGGGCAAGCGTGAGCCAGTCTGTGGGGTCAGCGTGACTGTTCACATTCAAGTTCTTCTAAAACTGAAGTTTCTCTGAGAGCAGCCTGTGCAACCACAATCATTAATTCAGCTCTTGTTTTCTCACCAAGATCTCTCCAAGTTTTTTAGCAGGGATTGTCATTTTTAGAGTTTCTTGAGACATCTTTCTTTTTATAGTTTCTGTCTTCCATAAACTCTTTTCTCTGAGTTTTAAACATCCTATGTAGAGCCTACGAGAATATACATATGCATATTCCTTCTTCATTTGTTTTTATTCAATTTCAAGAAACACTGTTATTCTCTTCCAAGGTTCCAGTCACTTCCATATCACCAATCAGTTCTTCCTTGCTGATTGGAATCATATAGAAGGTAGCAAATCCACTTGCTTCCCCTCTACCTTTTAAGTATCAAGCAATGAGATTGACATTATTTATAGGTTATAGGGCAACTGCACACAGTGGCCTAAACTGACCTGTTTTAAATTAATGTCCCCTCAAGCCAGACTTAATGAGCTTTAGTACAATCCTGAGAATACCCCCTCCCCACATCCCAGTAAGCTGATTATTCAATACCACCCACTTTCACGCTCATACATTCTTAGGTATTGTTGCCCAAACTCACCTTCTGTCCTGATTTCGGAAGGCACTCCGTGAATGGAAGAATCCCTTAGGGGACAGAAGTGAGAGTTAAAGCCTACACTAAATACATGAGCTCATCTTTTTAGAATCCTGCAGAACAGAGAGTGGAATTTTGCCAACACTTCACATTGACCAGGCAAACTTTCAACATTGTCTATTTCCTTTCTCTTACATGGATTGAATATCTTTAGGATAATCTACTACAAGATGACAGAGGAGAAAGACCACCCTCATCCTGGTCATGGGTCAGATTTTAAGTAAGTGTGCAAAATGAAGTAAAATGGTTAGACACAGAAAGAAATTTTTGAATATGATTTTTAAAATGATTTTTCTCCTAAGTGTTGAGGTTGGGTGGTAACATAATCTTTGGAGCTAGCAAGGGACTTTCCAGTTGTGAAACAGAACACTGTTAGATATTTTGTGCCATAGTATGATCAAGTTTTGGAAGGAAGTGAACATGATTACTAATTAGCTTGGTCTTATTTAATTAATGAGATAAAACCCTATTCTTCAGTATTTCGTTGCATGGAGTGGTACCCTACTTCCTGCAGAAATGAAGTAAGTACTAATTGAATTCACAGTTTTTCTTCTAATGAAGTAAGAAGTTGTTCACTTCTCCCCCTCAAATCTCTCCTCTTTTCTTTATGTGATTCTTAAATACTCATCCTGATTCCACTTCTCCTATGTCCACCCAGTTCTTGAAAAGAAGCTAAGATAAAAAGAAATGGGATTTTTGAAGTTGTTTTGTCATATCACTTATGTTTTTAAAGAACATTCTTTAGTGATAGAACGAGGTGATAGAAAAAAACAACTTTGGAAATCAACTCATTTCTCCAGAAACTTCTTTTAGCAGTGCCTAATGGGTGGGTCATGCCATGGAACGTCAGATTTCTGATATCTGGACACATTTTTTCCAGAGATGTTGAGGAAATCAACAGTATTGGTAACTCACTGCTCAGGCAAATGGCTTGATACACAGGGGAAACTTCTTTAGTTATAGTTTTCTGGCACCAGGAAGGGAATGGCCTTTTCTTCCCTTCATATAAAGCTCAAGGGTGAACTATCACCCCAGAGCCCACTAGACTTCTCCACTCTTTGCACTCCCAAAGTGCTCGTGAGTTCCTGTCTCAACAGAACCCTAAAACTGTCTTGCATTACTCTCTCAGGGCTTACTGTCTTATTTCCTCAACTAGATTGTCTCAGCTCACCTTGTGGGAAGAGATGAGTTCTTAAACATTGTTTCTGGAGGTGGATACTTTAACCAAAATTTCTCAAAGTGTAGTCCTCAACATACTATGTCAGAAATATCTAGAAACATCTAAGTGAGTGCAGATTCTTAGGCCCCATCCATTTTTACTAACCTAGTATTGGCTGAAGCCAGAACCAAGAACATGGATTTTAATGGTCTCCCAGGGGATGCTTATGCAGTGGTGTTTGAGAACCATAGCCTCATAGGTGTGAAGCAGCTGCTTGATGACTGGCCTGGACAACTTCCCACTGATACCCTTCAATTACCCTTAGAACAGGTCCTATGGGGCCACAGGCTCTAGCAAGGCTGGGCCTAAGTGTAGAACTCACACTTGTATTCATATAACAAAAGGTAGCATGAGCTTACCCTTCTGGGTATGGATCGATGACGAGACATTAGGGAGATAGAAACAGTCTCTGGCTCTGTGAGTCGCGCAGTCCCGTCACATAACTTAAGGAAGATGGAAATAGTCCTTTCATCAACATCTTCTCTTCAGTTTTCTTCTTTAGTCCTCAGATATTTTACGAGTATCTTCTTTTAGCCAGACTCTGCTCTACAATGAACAAGACAGATCACAACCCCTCCTCTCTCACAGAGTTTACAGTACAGGAAGGAGAAAAAGCAAATTAACAAGTAAACCAAAACCCCCAAGTTAATCACAGAGCGTGGCAAATGCAATGAAGGAAATCAAGTAACGTGTGGAGAGACTGACTTCAGAGGGTGAGGGCAGGCCCCTCTGTGGGGTGGCAGTGGGGCTGGGAATGGGTGGAGGAAGGTCTTGGGTCATGCATAGGAACTGGGGCAGATTGATGAGTCGTTTGCAGCCCATGGGCCTCCGACGAAAGACTGAAGATGACGACGATCGCCATGAACATCAACTATTGTTTAGGAGCGTTGCCCATGTGTCTCCTCTGCGTTAAACATTTTATGTGCTCTGCTGCATTCGATCTCGGCAGGAAACCCGGGAGGGGGATGTTACGACTCCCACTTTCAGATGGGGAAGGCGAGGAAGCTCAGAGAGATTAATCGACTTGTTCAGGTCGCACAGCCAGTAAGCGGCGGAGCGGGCAATCAGACTCAGCTCTGTGTGATGGCAGAGTCTCCACTCCGTGGCGCTACACATTTCCCTCTTGGTGGTGTGAGGCTGCTGCCCCGCTGGCAGAGGAAGCTCGATGAAATGGAAACTGCACAGGCTTGTTGTGATGGCAATGATGGCTAATATTAGAGAGTATAATAGTAATGATTGAACTCTGTTGAGCGCCCGCTCTCTGCAAAGCACTAGGCAGAGCACTTGCATTCATTAGCTCATGGGATCCTCAAAATCGTCCCACGACATACAGATGAGAAAGCTGGGGTTTAGGGAGGTTAAACGACTTGACCACAGCCACTCAGCTGGTAAGTGGTAAAACCTGATTCACGCTTATGAGGTCTGATTCTGAATCCTCTCTCTGCTTCCCTGATGAAAAGAGCCAGTGTCTGTGCAAGGGCCTTAGACATACTTAAATACACTAAAGCTCAGAATAATCAACCTCCCTCCCCCACCATAGCTCTTTTTCTTCTGGGCTAGTTACTGACGCCTGTGACCTTCTCTTCTTGCCTTTTGGGACACTTGCCTACCGACTTGCTATACTTTTCCTCCCCTCAGCTGATTTATGAGAGTTGACAGTTATTGGCAAGTACCTGGGCATGTCACAGGAGAATTTGCCACTTTTTTCTATCTTTAGAATGCTGCCAACCCATCATTAAATCACCTTCAATCGTTAGCAAACCAGAATGGCTTTGTCTGTCATCATCTTTCCATGGGTACTGAAACCAGGACACAGAGAAGCTAACCTCTGATGGCAGGAGACGGCGGGAGAAGGCGGGAGAAGGTGGGAGAATGCCTGTCTGGTACCGAGACTGCAGCATCCTGGGGGGGCAAGGTCTTAGCAAGGACTCTGGAAAACTGGGATGGAAAGGCAGGTGGAGCCTCCCAGGGACTGAGATTCCCCTGGGAAGGGAAGAGGCCCCTCAGAATGGGAGATGGTGGCAAACCAAAGACAGCATCACAGTCTGGCCATGTGTGGTCCTTTCCGCTAGCTCTCGTTGAATCAACTTTGGCTCTACCACAACAGCACCAGTCTTTGTTACATGTCTCCGAATCACGGCAATGATGACAGTGAACACTACCATTATGACTCATTGTTGTTGAGTTGCTTTTCAATTTTGGTTAAAATCTGAGCCTTGTCCCATTCCTGGCACATCTACTACTTTCACTTTTGGACCCATTCTGCTTGGGCTACTCTGTGGCTTGGATGGGATTTCGTGTTGGGGGATGAACTGGCCCCATTCCCTTCACTCTTTGGATTGATTTGGGCTGGGATTAGTGGGATATGGCTTCATTCCTTGTGATTGGGGTTGAGCTAAATTGGGTTTGGGATAAAAACTAGGGCTCATTCACTATCCACCAACCCCAAAATTTCATGTCCCTACTAGTGTGGTTTTGACACCTGCTGACTGGTCATACTTTTTGAAATGCTATTATCTTCTCAAACTTAAATCTGGGATTTTATATAGTCAAAGAGAGGCTTTTAGCTTCACTTTAATCTTGGACTTTGGTATGAAAAAAATATTTTGGCATCAGCGTTCCATTTTCTTTTCTATCCAGGCTAATCACATATAATAATGAGCTATCCATATTACATGCATTAAAGCCATTAATGGGTTTATTGTCCAAAAGGATCAAAACTGGGTTTGTGTCATATTTTACAAAATAGTCTTATTTGTAAGAAGTTTTTGAAAAAGCTGGGAATACATAGGTGGCATCTCATCGCACGTTGGAGGCTGGAAGGGCAGTAAACCAGGAATGTGCTGGCCTGAGCGCTGGTTCTTGCTTTGGCACCAAGTAGGTGCGCGACGGTGGGCAAATGCCCTTGGGTCTTTGTGCCTCGGCTTCCTCATTGGCAAAGTAAGGTCGGAGGTGAAGCGGGCAGGATGGTGGCTGCACTAGCTGACTCCTGTGCCCCCCTCCAACCATCATTATTTATTAAAAACTGTCATTATTGAAGTGGAGTTGATGAACAGTGTTACAGGAGCTTCAGGTATACAACATAGTAATTTGACAATTCATGATTTTTTTTTTTAAATGAACGTGACCCTTGACTTTTACTAACTGTCCCTTTGTGTCTCTACCAGGGGCAGCAACTTGATTTGAACGTGTTTATATTTCAGTAATCTAATGTATGGTTTCCCTCCTCATTTTAAAATGGTAATGGCAATCTTTGTAGTGAATTCGGATTCCACCACAGCATCTCAAGCTGTGATTGCTGTTGTGTGATACTTGGATGAAAGGTGTCCACTGATTCTTTTAAACTGTAGGATGTGTCTCCTCTCTGGGTTTCCAAATTGCAACTTGGAACATAATCTTTTCTTATTAGTGCAGGCTTTGTTGAAGCTTTAGACAGCAGCTATCTAAAATCAACCCGCTTTAAGCATTGGCTCTTTTTTTTTTTTTAAACATTTTGGCAAGCTTCAGTGTACTCGTATAACCGTAATCCGCGAGGGGACAACTTGCCCTGTTAATAGAAGAGCTAAAGACCAGGCTAACAGGTTTGCTGCCGTGCTAATATGGAATAATCTGAGCTAACTATAATTAACTTGTATGCTCCTGTCACAGGTTGACTCACCAGAACATTCGCACCCTGCAGGACTGATATTCCTCTTTGAGAGGCAAGCAGATGCTTCCAACAACTGTCGAGAGCCCCAGTGCTGCCGCCTGGGTTGTGGAGCATTTATCTTTGGCAGGAGCACCATCTATTTTAGGAAGGCATTTTGACACTTTACCTCTCGGCTACAATGTCTCCCAAAATGCACTCAGCGAACGGAACCGCCCTCACCCCCATGCTACAGTCAGCCCCAGCATGTTCTGTAGCAGAGCTGGCCCAAGACCAAAAGAGCTATTCAGCGCTGGGCTTATTCTGGGTCTTGAGGAAGATTCCTGACCATTCACTGCCAGCTCTTTCCTGGACTTCCTCTCCTTCTAGCCCATTCTGTTATGCGAAGACACTAGACCTCCGAGCTTAGGAATTCTCAGCAGGGTACCATTGGATGAGAAAGAGCATGTCACTGGGCTTCATGTGTGGGCTCTTCTGAGGACCCTTTGGAAGGAAGATCTTTTTCTTGGGAATCCTGTAGGCTGCCTGGCTCCTCAGGGAAAGCCGTTCTTCCTTGCATGGGTTTAGGGGAGAGTTAGGGAGACTATCTGCTGCTTCCCTTTGAGGCAAAGGTAAGAACCATGATGATGAAGCATTTAGCAAACGGAGCAGATAGCATACGTGTGCATAGAACAAAAATTTAAAAATTTATATGAAACCAGGCCACAGTTTATTTTCTAGATCTGGGAAAGATAGAATTGTAGCACGAAAGACAGGTCTAATCCAGTGAGAGTAAGTTAGTGAGGTCTGAATAGAAACTAGTAGCGAGGAGGCGCTTCAGTGAGGTGTCTTCATGGAATGGACTCTAGGGATGATCTTACGGTGATCGACTGTTTTCTAAACAATCTTTGGTTTCCCAGGAGTCTATCTTCTCGGTATTCTTAGACCTTACCCTACAGCACCTAAGTCACATTAGTAAGAGAATCTGGTTTAGTGCTAGCGACATTTACCAAAAACCCAAAGTGCTTCAGAGAAGAAAGAAGTGAAGTCTACTCTTAATGCTGTTTCTAGGAAATATTTTAAAAATTATAAAGTACCATCTGTCACATTTCTGACGTAAAATGACGTCTGACTGGTTTTTAGGCATCTTGGGAATGTCTTAACTTGTTCATTATTAAATTTTCCTTAATCTTTTGAGGCTCATGAATTCCCCTCAAATGGTTTCTTATAAGTCAGTCATTAGAAGTGTGGTACAAATTCATAAACTTCTCTACTGTTCTCCTGTGAGAGGGAAGATCTCACCACAACATGTGTCCCAAAAAAGGAAAGCTACACAAATTGTTGAGAATAAGGTCTATATGATTAATCACCTTGGCAAAACACAAAACAAAAACAGAAACAGAAGAAATGCAGAAA